>NC_056740.1:119027158-119057158 GCF_019279795.1 Protopterus annectens | reverse complement strand
ACCTTGCAGTACCAGCATAACACTGTTCTACAAATGGGTAGTTAGGTGTGGGTTACCCTCTGAGTCCTGACAAGTGTGTGTATGTGTGCGAGTGTGTATATTTGTAGGAGACAGCATTCTGAGGCCACATTCTCCAAATAAAATAAACCCTTATAAGGGATAGTGATGTTGCTGATATTAGGAGAGCCATGACAAACCCTCACCCTACTATCCCTGTGGCATGTGCAATAAATGTATATCCCTGTACTAGCACTGATTAGATAGATAAGGGGTTGTACTGCAGTCCTATTCAATGTGTGACTGTGGGTATGACAGAGCATTATCATGGGTATCAGTGAGTACAATATCCAATGTGGGGTGTGGGTGCTGGGTATACTGTCTTTACCCCATGGTACCCCCAGTACATGTCCCAAGGTTCACTGTATGAGGACCACTGTCACCATCAACCAAACAGATAAATGATTACGCTATCCAGCCCAATGACGCATGTGCTGTGTGCAAATTCTCTGTAACAGAATGGACTCACTGACAAGGTAGTTTGCACTGCTGAGCCCAGGTCTGTTAGATTTTTCTATGACTGTTATGTGCTTGTCAATGTGTATGTGACAGTATGTCAAACTATGTATTGTTCATTAACACCCAGTATATCCCCCATTACCATACTGTACAAGGCTTGGTGATGTTCTTCACTTAACAAGAAACTCGGGACACATCTCATCCTAAAAGCTGTGTGGTGTGTGCAATTAAGGCCAAACACATTAGTAGCAATAAGTACTTAAGTAGGGGCTCTACTGTCAGTGGTGCCAAGTAAGTGTGTGTGTATGTGAAGGGATCTACTTCAGTTTGGTGAAAATACATGTCTCAGGAGACAATTTGTCCAAGAACTGACTGGAAAAAGCTAACATTTCAAAGGAATCATCTTGTGGAAATTCATTCAATCAAAACAAGTAGTAGATGTGTAAATGCCCTCTTCCCCCACTGTACAGCTGTACAGCGATACTAGAGTTGGTATATATATAGCTGGGTGTGGTTGTTGTGGGCACAGCCACCCTCAATGGGGTTACTGTTGTGGGTATCCCCCCGCTTAGTCTGCTGTTATACTGTACAGTTTATGTTAACAGGTTAAGTAGTTGTTAATCACACTAAGTGTGGTTTTACGCCACCCCACACCCTCCAGAGTGGAGGGCTGTTCCACCCTCACCAGCACACCTATGTGTACCTACTCCAGGATTGCACTACATTGGGGAAGAGGACATATACCCTGCCAGTACCATCGTCAATTAAATTAAACTGGCAGACTGATTATTTACTGATGTGATGTTTTGCCTGTTTTGACTTGGTGGAATTACATAGGCCAAAATGAGTTCACTGCAAAATTAAGTACATCCATGTGTACAGCATTCTATGTGTATTGCATCAACACCAAAGCCTCTGTGTGTGTGTGTGTGTGTGTGTGTGTGTGTGTGTGTGTGTGTGTGTGTGTGTGTGTGTGTGTGTGTATGTGTGTGTGCGTGTACCCAGCACACTTACCATTGTCCACTGTAGAAAAACTGCTGACATCAGCTACCATGCACTCACCTGTATACACACTCAGACCTATCAGCCATGTGGAACATGCAGTAACTGTTATACAGACCTGTTACTTGTGTTCAGCTGTTCCCAGGATATGACACAGTCAATGTGTCACCTGCTATCATTCCAGTGATGTTGTGGACTCCCACACAAATTGTGGGGTAGGGTACGTATATATGAGGGCTATAGCTGGACAAAACATGTGTCACCCTGTACAGTCCGGAGGTCAGTGTATGGAGAACACTGTTATATGCCCTTATAAGACATTTTATGGGGGAGAGGTATTACATGTTTTTAACCTAGGCTGTTAGAACATGTGAGGGATATCAGTAATAAGAAACATTAAGGTATATGGCTGTACATTTTCATACATTTCACCATGGGAACAGAGGTGGGCTAGAGCATACTGTCTTACACACAGTTCTGTTTGCCAGTGTGATAGTGATGGTTTCAGTTAAGCATTATGTAACAGATACATTTACATTATGACAACTAATACTTTTCTCCCTAGGGGATTAGTACAGAGTGTAATTGGAGGCTGTTGAACTACATCTGTAATTAAGTGTTGATTGATTCTTATCTTCAAGGCAAGTGTGTTTTTTACTGTTGTACTACTTGAAGGCATTAGGCTAGACAGCAAATTATGTTATGTTTTGCAGATTACTGTATCATATGTTTTGTTTGAGAGTTGCAGTAATCAGTTATTATGTATTTCAAACATCTAACTGCTATAAGAAATGGCATAAACAACTGAAATAGTAGAAAAATAAAGATTTCTATGTATGCAAACATGTGTGTGGTGTTCTGTCCTTTGCACTGTGTGTGGGAATATGTTTCATGCAATAATTAAAATTTATAGGAAAGAATCAGACACTGGCCATTTGAAAATGTGGAAACTGTAAGAATAATGGCTGTTTGATGTGCTGTGCACCCTCTATAGATGCTCTTCTATATATATATATATATATATATATATATATATATATATATATATATATATATATATCAGTATTTGTATATTTTTATGTGTATGTATGTGTATATACATACACACCCACACAATATATATATATATATATATATATATATATATATATATATATATATATATATATATAGATATACACACACACATAAATATATAAAGAGCTGCTCAGATCTGGCATATGCTGGTAGTGCACGTGGAATTGGATCCTACCTGAATCGCTCAGCGGCCATATTTGGGATTATACACGCCCTTCGCCTGCTGGCGCAGCTTCATGAATCCCGGGAGATTATATATAAATATATATATATATATATATATATATATATATATATATATATATATATGGGTCTACCTGAGATGGTCGACAGGCCATATGATCGACACTCATATGGTCGACAGTTCATTTGGTTGACAAGCATTGTATGTGGGGGGCTTCACCCCCCCACACCCCCCAATGTGGGGGGCTGTGCCCCCCACCCCCCCTAACTATATATATCAACTCCAGGGTCGCACAACATTGGGGAGGGGGGTAAATCTGCTTGTCAACCAAATGAACTGTCGACCAAATGAGTGTCGATCATATGGCCTGTCGACCATCTCAGGTAGACCCATATATATATATATATATATATATATATATATATATATTTATATATAATCTCCCCGGGATTCATGAAGCTTGCGCCAGGCGCAGGCGTAGCGTAGGTGGTATAATGCCAAATATGGCCGCTGAGCGATTCAGGTACGATCCAATTCCACGTGCACTACCAGCATATGCCAGATCTGAGCAGCTCTCGGCTCATGTATGCTAATCACCCCATGTGCAGTACTGCAGTATGCAAATGAAGGTACATAGCGATTCATGAAGCGGTGCAGGTGTAGCATAAACATACAGAAATGTAAACCGAAAAAAAACGGTTTACATTTTTCCTAGCAGAACATCGAGCCATGAAAGCGGACCAAACTTACGTATTACAAAGTTAACATATGCCAATGGCTAAATATACAGCCAATGGCATAAAAAAATGCACAACACATAAAAAATAACATTTAATGTCATGGCCACACTAACGCAAAGTACAACCGCAGGGCATGTGTGTGCAAATGGGAACACAAGGAAAATATATACAGATGTCATAAAATTGCAATGTAACACAAATCATGATTTCACCATAATAGTCAATGGTATGCATGCTACACCACAACCAAGCTGCAAGGGTTACTAAGGGTCTGTGACAGTGTTCGGCGCGGTAACTATGAATTAGTAGTCAATGCCACAATGCCATGCAAATGAGGCAAGTAATACTGAATCGCTAACGTCCCGCCTGCCTACGGATGTACCATACGGTGCAGCGCTACAATGCCGAGGAGTGGTCTGGAGGTATACATGACATCAGCAGTGGGGTGTGCCACTGTAGCTGTAAGCACATTGGAGCAATGCAAATCCGGGTTGCCCGTTGCTAAGCAAAGCCGCAGGATAGGGGTGTGGATGTAGGTATTGCTTTGCTTAGCTGAGAGCACACATGGTGCCCGAAAGCGCATGTGTACGTGGATGACAACGTGCCCGAAACCCGGTAAGCGGCCACACACTTCGCGCACCACAGCTCAAACAGGAAGTTTACGGGAAGACAATAAGGAAATGCCGCAGTAGGATAATTGGAGTACAACTGAGTAATTAGCACCTATTACCTCACAGTGGGCCATTGACAGCAGCTAACAAGGCTGCTAGTAGCAACGTGCAGAACAGAATAGGGGAGGTGTCGGATTGCAAAGAAAAGAGAACTGTCATGGCAGAGCAAAGCAAACCTGCAGTAGATCGGCTATAGAACACATTTCGCAACACAATCCTGGTTTGGGAAAGTACAAAACAAGAAAGCAGGCTGCTGGATGCATGACCGACAATGGGAGGGGAATTGTTAAGAAAGGTGAAGGCAAGGGCAAGAGGTGATCCACAGCAGCTGAATGTAATTCAACACCAAAGGCACCACAATAGCAGTACCTGTGGTAAAACATATAAGATACCCTGTGGCTCTGATTGTACATACACACCCTATGACATCATAAGTGTTCAAAGCACAATAGTATAAAGTGTGAAGGCACCTCACACACACTTGTGTATTCCCAAATAGTGCACCAGCGTGTAAACAGACAGGGAACTTTTACAATGTACCTGGGAGCTGCTATAGCTGTGATTCATCACCATGTGTTGGAGACTGAAGGTGGTGTGGAGGATGATGTTGGCAACCACCTCAGGCCCCAGAGGAGGAGAAGAGTGTTCAGACCAAGGGTAACCTACCAGGGGCTACATGATCTGGAGATAGTAGAGCATTACAGGGTGGACAGGGACATCATACAGCAAATTGTTGAGCTGTGCCGGCCACGCCTCAGATCCAGAAACAACAGAAGGGAACCCATCCCAGTGGACACGAAGGTATGTGTAAGCTTGAGAATACTAGCCACAGGTACCTTTCAAAGGCCAACATGAGATATCATTGGGATCTCACAAGTATCAGCATCTGGGGTACTCCACCATTTCCTGGATGCCATGTTACCACATGCCAATGAGCATATATACTTCACCCAAACTCAGGAGGAGTTGGCCAGCAATATGCATCTCTTCCACCATGTGGCAGACTACCCAGAGGTACTGGGTGCAATAGACTGCACGCACATACATATCAAGTCAACACCCGGTGAGCATAGTATTCGCTGCATAAACTGCAAGGGATACCACTCCATCAACTACCAGGTCGTGTGTAATGCCCAGGGCATTATCATGGATGTGTGTGCTGGCAGCCCTGGAAGCTACCATGACTCCCACATCTGGCATGTCTCACAGCTGTATCAGGTATTTGTCAGGGGGGGGGGCATCCCATATGACCACCTTGTGGGGGATGCTGGCTATGCCGTGGATGATGACTCCCATCAGAAATGCATACACACCCATGCAAGAACGCCATAATGAGACACACACACAAACCAGAATCATCATAGAGTGTGTATTTGGGATGCTGAAATCACGGTTCCGTTGCTTGGACATATCTGATGGAGCTTTGCAGTACTCTGCAGGCATGTGTGCCCACATCTTCATAGTATGTGCCATGCTACATAATATGATCCTGCGGAAACAGCTGCAGCAGGGACATAATGGTGAAGGCCCTCACAGCCCACCGCAATTCCCAAGTGCATCACAGGCACAGAGGGATTCAGACCACGGACACCCTGTGCCAACCCCAGTAGACAGACGGAGGTGTGCGCAATATGCCCATGCCTTGGCAAAGAGGGAACATATAGCACATACACTGACAGTGTAGGCCCCTACGGACTGACACACTTCTCCACCTGCACACACAGTAAAATGGATGACACACACGCACGACCACCTGTAAATTGTTATGTATAGGTGGTGTACTGTGTGAATCTTACACAGGCAGCCCTCAACTATTGCACACAGAACAGCTTTTGGAACAAGGTAAGTCAACACCTGAACAGTAAACGAAGCTAACAGCATGTGTTAATACTGTATGTATAGGTTTCTAGGTACATCGGTAGGTACATGCCTGATTGTCAGAGGCCATTCCTCAGCTTAGGCAAAATGTGTCTGCTGTCGCCACCCCATCGATTAACTAACTGTCACTTTGTGGAGCAGAGCCAATTGCAGGATCCCTGGGTGTAACCACTGTTCCCCACCCACTCTGCAAGGATTCCCTGGTGTGTTAACAAGGGGATCCATATAATGTAATTAGGGATGTAGTTCCAAAGCATGGGGAGTACCCATGACAGGTATCCATCACCCCAGCATTCTCCAGTTATGGTTGTGGCAAGGTGTAGCACATTACAGTGTGTGGCTCACTGTGACATGGATTCCCATAGCTGGAGCACATCCATTAAACATCACTTGGACATACCATTAATAGGTATCATCCATATGTAAACTAATTGAGTTACACATTTGTTTGCAGTATGGAGGAACAGCCATAGTACAGTCCACATACAAAACACTATAACACTTGTACATATCCCAGATGCCCAAGTGGTAAAGCCACTGACTGTGTCGTGCGTGTTCCCGGTTCCACGACTTGCAAGGGCTGTTACGTAATTCTGATGCCACGAATAATGGATGTTGGATGCAGGTCATTAGAGCACGTTTAAGCACATGTTAGTGGGTATATGCACCGGCAAGTGATGGTAAGCGTCATTTAAACATGATTACACGGATGTGCACAAAACAGGTCTAAGCTTTGCTGAGTATTGTGCAGATCACGGTCAAAGATGGCCAGAACAGCTGAAATCTACATTATTCACCCTTGTACTAATAGTGCCTGCTTTGCGAGGTAAAAGGACCACTGCCAGGAGTAGAACACGCAACCATGTACACAATCACCTACCACTAAGCTACCTGAGATGTACCAACGGCAGGTGTGTATTGTGACATGTTAAAACAGAAAATGGCGGAGTTCAGGAAATAGTATACTCCGCCATGTACCCAACGAAAGGTGTGTTCACTCTCTCTCTCTCTCTCTCTCTATAAATATATATATATATATATATATATATATATATATATATAATATAGAGCTAGAAAGGGTGATAGAGAGATATATGTCGATATATATGGATATACATATACCTGCAAATATATAGATAGGTTAACAACATGTACACCACCATGGAGGTACAAATAAATAGGATACTGCCAACTACCGAATGCTTTGCATACCGACACGCGTAATCACGAGGCTTAAAGACCGAAATATCACAGTACCAGAACACTAGAACCGCGAGTACTATTATCACGATGTTAAAGGACATTTAGTTATTGCTGCTGGTGCTGCAGTCCAGGTAGGTACTGTGTTTAAGTGTGTTTCTGATTGCTGTAGTGTGTGTAAGTGTGTGTTCTGAGTGTGGTGTGTGTTTCAGTGGGACTGTAATGTGTGTGTGTGTGTGTGTGTGTGTGTGTGTGTGTGTGTGTGTGTGTGTGTGTGTGTGTGTGTGTTTGCTTCATGTGTCTGTTCATGCTAACTCGGAGGTAGATTATTACAGTAGGTGTGGTCATAGCCAGCCTTAGGCATAGGGTTACCACCTGTCCCACTTTGAGAGGGACAGTCCCTCTTTGGGCAGTTGTGTCCTGACAAAAAATATTAAAAAGGGCAAATGTCCTGAGATTGTAGGACATAATTATGTCCCATATTTTATGTAATAGTTGCATAAAATAGTTATTTCTGTATCTAAAATACCTAAATGTTACAAGAAACATAATAAGCAACTAAACTGCTACAAGAATAAGGTTTTATTTAGGAAAAAAAGTTAAGTTCTATCCTTTGTACTAACCATGGGTATGTGTCGGCCTCTAAAATCCGATGTGTGTCCTGCAAATGTCCCACTATGGCCATTTGAAAAGGTGGCAACCCAAGCCAAAGAGGTTCAGTCACCAACACAACTCCAATGAGTGCAAATATCTGTGACAGAAATACATGAGACAGCTTTCATGTAGCAACATTTCATTACATATCGATGTATTTCCGGAGGGATTGAAGGATCAACATCACCTGCATGCTATATAGGAAGCAATTAACAATGCTTTAATGAATAAGCCTGCAATAACCATAGTATTAGTCTACTAAATTATAGGTCTTCAATTAGGGAAGGAGTCCTCACACATGGAATATGTATAAATGCAGTCCCCACAAACCTTTATCTTCTATGTACACCCACCTACATCTCCCCCACACCTGAAACAATTGCAATACAGACTGTAATAACATCACAACATCCACTCACTCAATGACATCTGCAGAAGCCTTAACATACCTTGTGAGAGACACACTGTAATGGCGCTATGTGAAATCGTTGCTGTTGTACAATGGAACAGATGCCGATCATACAGGTTTTGTTTGCAATAGTTTTGTATCAGATGGTTGAGATAACAGCTACACTCACATGTAGAACTACATCCTCTAGCCATTGCACACAATCCACGGGGGACATAAAGTCAAAATATCTGTGTCTCTCCATATAGCAGTTGCAATTCATCACAAACAACACATCCAGGCCATCTTCCTCGAAGATAGGGCAACAGGACAACGCCCAAGTGGAGTATTCAATTATACCCCACAGTTGCCGTGTAATTGGCTAATGGAGTAGCTGCACAGCTGATGTGCATGTAATCATCTACTCCAGGACACCAATTGGTGGCAGGATACCACATGTTACTGGTATCTATGTATAAAAGAATGGCTTGCCATACATTCAAACCATATGCACATACCATAAAACCATTGAAACAAGAAAGGAATAAGACTGATATTTTCGTAAACTCAGACCACTAAGAAGGTATGTAAAACACTCAGTATGTTAGTGTATGTAGTGCCTGTTCTGCATTAATGAAAGTGTACACAATGCATACAGTGGAAAAAGGTATTATGTAGTGATGTATTGTTGAGCATAGTAACTCTTGTAGAAATTGTGTGTACTGCTGTGGGCCACAAGGTAAACACCTCATACACCACAAGGGATGCTACATAAGGGCTTTAAACACAACAATTCCACTCTGGCCATTGTCAGTGGCAGGGTTTGTCCAACAAGTACGTGCCATAACAGGAGATAGTATATGTTGATATACTGTAACAGTAGGCATATGTATGGGCGTATAACTGAGAATAACATGTCTAAGGTGGTCCTGCTGTGCAATTATGCTTTGCATTAGGGGATATTGTTGCAAAAATGTGAAATGTACAGTATTGTAGGTAGATATGTCAAAAATTTTACATAGCATTACTGTAATATTATGCAAACCTCAGCTATGTCTATTGGCATGTACAATACACAATAACAGGATACAGATGGCTTGTAGTCACCAGACAGTGTAACAGCATGATAGCTAATTGAAATGGAAGAGCTACTCAATTATCCATGCACAAAGGACATGTAATAGCTTCATAGGTTCATAGTTAGGTACTATGCTGTCTGGCCAAGTCCATTTGTAAGCCCAACTACAGTGTTTTCACTTGTGGCACCTCCCTAGGTTAGTGTCCTGTGTCTGTGAACAGCAAAGTCATTTGTTTCCTGTACCTGTGTACGGTAGAGCCACTGCAGTGATCCCTGGCGTACATGTCTGTCTCCCATCCACCCATCGAGGTATCTCTTGAAGAGTGCTAGTGAGGGTCCCTGCCTGATGTACATAGGAATCATGTTCCAAAGCATGGTGAGTGTCCAGTTCAGGAATGTATCTCTCCAGGACGTCCTAGTCATCGTTGCGTTTGGGTACATATCCCAGAGCATGTTGCTCTCAGTGGCTTTTGCTTATGTTGCTTATGTGGAGCATATCCATCAATATTGTTTTGGACATGGGCCTTGTATGTTCAGCAGAGATCACCTCTGAGTATGCAGTATGCAAATGAGTACAGTTGGGGTTTCTGTAGTTGGGCTGCATACGTCATCCTTCGGAGGTCAGTAATCCTCTTGGTGTGTTAATGTTGTAGTATTTAAAGCTGTTGCTGTTGTCTTGTAAGGTACACCCCAAATGGGGTGTTGTACCCTTTAACGTGTTTCATAAGTCAGGAGTAGAGAGGTACAATGGCTACCTTTGTTCTGGCTACAAACCCATTACAGATTAGGGTGGCCACGTAGAAGGATATCCATGCCACCTTGGCAATATATTGTTTTGGACATGGGCCTTGTATGTTCAGCAGAGATCACTTCTGAGTATGCAGTATGCAAATGAGTACAGTTGAGGTTTCTGTAGTTGGGCTGCATACGTCATCCTTCGGAGGTCAGTAATCCTCTTGGTGTGTTAATGTTGTGGTATTTAAAGCCATTGCTGTTGTCTTGTAAGGTACACCCCAAATGGGGTGTTGTACCCTTTAACGTGTTTCATAAGTCAGGAGTAGAGAGGTACAATGGCTGCCTTTGTTCTGGCTACAAACCCATTACAGATTAGGGTGGCCACGTAAAAGGATATCCACGCCACCTTGGCAATATGGTTATCAAAGGAGTCGGTGCTATCTACTTGTGTTCTAAGATCCCTTATAATGTCTTATGTATGTAGGGGACTACCACGTATGTGATAGTCAGTGGGTGATTGGTGTAATCCAAAGGGGATGTCTATGCACCTTGTGGCATGCAGCTTGAGGCCATGTTATTGACACCAGGTATCCGTCACAGTGACACCCTTATGGAGGGTGTCTGTATCAGCTGGTGAATCAATCATGGCCCATAGTTTGCAGTCATCTGCAAACTTATTCAGGGTAAGTCCTTTTGTGGTAGCCTGTACCTCAGAGAAGCATATACCGAACATGAGGGGCCCTATGAATGAGGACTGGGGTACACCAATTGTAAATGATTTACAGTAGGAACTAGGGTATGCTACCCTCACTGTGTGGGTCCTGTCCGTGAGCCACTTTGCATAAAATCTCGTGACATAGGGGTTGATGTACAGGTGGATGTGTATGTTGATAATACCAGAATGGGGAATGGTGTTGAAAGCCAATGAGAGGACAAGGTAGGCTGTGTGGACCTCCTTACCCTCATCTACTACCTTGGTGAATGTCTCAAAGGACTCCATCAGGTTTAGGAGTCATGGTCTGGCCCTAACAAATTCAAACTGGGTGGTATCAAAGGTTTGGAGGCCGCCAATGTTTCTGTGAAGGACTTCCATGATGATGTGCTCCATAGCCTTCAGAACAGTCTAGTCAGGTGTATAGGGCAATAGTTCCTCTGGTCCATTGTGGCACCACCTTTGTGGAGTGTGATAACTGTTGCTGTGTGCCATTCAGTGGCCACAATGCCTGATACAAGGCTATTAGTAAATTTGGTGCCCAAGCGGGGAGCCATTTCTTTCTGAGGTTTGTGTAAATTACAGCCTGTGATGTTGGACGGTCACATGGAGTCTGTGTTTCAGGCTTTAGAGAGTGCAGCTTGGAACTGTGTAGTTGTGACCGCAAGGACTCTGTATTGTTCCTGTATAGATTTGGGCCCTTTAGGGTGTGAGAGGGGTGTAAAGTTAGCACTGAACCTATCTGCCAGGATGTTGCCAATATCAGTCGGTTTTGTAATGTTCATGCCTAACCACTGTATGTCAGAGCAGATGTGGGTATCGCCATCGAGAGTAGTGACATACCTCCATAATGCTTTGTGGTAGTCCTTGGAATGAGTCGCAGTAATGTTTACATAGCTTGCTTTGGAGGATGTGATAAGGGATCTCAGATTTCTACTGAGGCTGACCAGGGAGCTACGCCACCCATGGGATTGTACTCCACTTTACAACAGTCTCCTCCTTCTGTTATACATTATGTCCATGGCAGTGGACCCCCAGAGTAGCGTCCGTTATCTGGTAGGTACCATCATGGCTCTGTTTGGGATAGCATGATCCATGCAGTCGTGTAAGTGCTAATGAAGTGCAGTTGTGTATGATTCAGCATTTGCAACTATATTGTCCATCTGCACGAGTGTCATGATGTTTACTACTGCTGTCATAAGAAGCCTGAAGTTGGCTTTGTATAAATATTGTACTGTGTATTCAGTGAGGGGTGTGGTGCCGGGATGTGGATAACAAGGGTGATTAGCATACGTTCGGATCTGACCAATGAGGGGATTACCCCAGGTGTGGAACACCAGTCACACATGTTAGTAATGTCCAGGTCTAGGATACTGTTAGTCCTGGTGGTGGTGTGGATAGGTTTATCCAGCTGACTGGAGGTTATGAATCCCAGAAAGCGTTGGCCTAATGTGTCGGTACATGAGTAGGTATCCCAGTTAAGTGTGGGGTAGTGTCAGTCTCACATCAGTAGTTCCTGTTTGAACCCTACTTTCCTGTACACCAAGAAGTGAGGGCCGTTAACCGTGGGGTATGGTATGGAATCCGTAGCAAGCTGCAATTTGTATAGCAGTTATGGCCACAGTTAGTTGCACTTGGATTACCTCTGATGCATTGTGCTAAGCAACCAGCCTGGAGGTGTGTACATCCTTGTGAAATATGGACACACCTCTGCTGTGGGTGTTCCGGTCCTGGTTACATGACTGAAAGGTGTGGTCTGCGTAATAGCCTGTTAGTGCAGGGGTGCTCTCAGGAGCCTAAAAGCAGGTCCCAGTCACTGCAGAGTTATTGAAGTGGTCCTTTACAAGGAGTGCCTCGGGTGAGTGCGTTTGAGATGAAGATGTCAAGCACTGAGTAACATTACCCTCAGGTTTACTTGCCTGTTCCTGTTATGGTGGTGAATATGTTATTTGAACTGTGTCTAAAACAGGCACTATAGGAGAAGCAAGAGCCTTAGATGTTATCCATAATCCCAGGGCCGACAGGTGCAGGTCATCTGTGCCAAAGTATCATGTTCTGTCAACCATGTCATTCAAAGGAGACAGATACTGGATACCATTGGAATGACACCAGAAGCATAGCCAACTGTTGAAGTGAATAATTCAGTTGCTGTACTGCGTTATCAGTCTGGACAAATGCAGAATGCTTCTCAGGGCTAGGGCGATACCTGCCTGGGCTGCAAGATCGGAGAGCTTTTGCATGTCTCTATACATGTAGTCCAGGAAGATACATCTCAGGGCATTCACACTAACATGGAAAATGACAGTCATATTGTACCTGTTGAGGAGTGACCTGAGTGCATAGGTTATGTTGCGGATCCTGTTACCCGACAGCCAGATGAAAGTGACTATCACCTTGTGTAGCCTGCTGAGTGGGACATCAGTGTGACCGCCTACAGAGTCACCTATGACTAGTGTGTTGGGTATGTTATATCACCCTATTGGCTGTAGTTGATGGGCACACATGAGTCTGTGGGCTATAAGTAATTGGTGTTGTGTTTGGTGATGGGGGCTGCCTACGTTTCTGCTTCGGAGTCCTCTGTTGCCTACACAGAGTAGTATTGAGAGGCTCCGCAAATGTTGTAGTCTTACTATGTGTGGCCTGTGGTGGTGGAGCTCTAGGGAGACTATGTGATGTGTGTGGTGTGGTGCAAATATTTAACATCCCCATATGATTGTCAGGTTCAGTCTGGGTTGGAGAGAGCATTACCTCCAGCATGGCTACATATGTGCATCTCCCACAGGTTGTAGTGTCGTATGTTAGGAGGTAAGCATTGACTGTGTACATGAGACAATTGCTATATTGCCTCATGATGCCCATATTCATCATATAGACAGGCAATAACACTGGGAATTGACACTTGGACATGCCTGAATATTCAACTATTTCTCACTAGATATGTGAGGTAAGTGTACACAACAGCTGTTTTACTCTAAGCAAGCTGGAAATGTAAGTATAAACAGTGATTACCTGTAGGAAATGAGTAGGATTGAGTGCTATAGTAATTAGTAGCTCATGAAGTGCTTACATGGTCTGAATAAGTGCTGAGCATGAATAAGCAATGCAGATAGGGGTTTGGATAACATAAACTCACTGCCCCCCCAACAGGTACACAATCACATATCCATGAACACTACAGAGCCCCTGTAACCATAACTATGATGGTACAAGGTGACTCAGGTTGCATGTGACCTGTCCACATCCCTGGTTGTATCATACACATATGGCAAAACAGTTTGCTCTACACATACACATCATGTAAAACATAGTTTCATGTCAGTTTGTGAAAACACTGAATGGTGCACACCAACAGTTATCACAACCCACAAAGTGGAGACACCACTCATAATGGGAGGCACTGCACTATTACCCTGCTGAGTCTGGTCTGAAAGTCCATGAACCTTAATCAACATATATGTTGTTAGCAGTACAGATGTAGATGACAGTACGAATTATTTCACACTGCATATCATACCTGTGACAGGTCATAGGACATCATCACCCATACTGTGTTCCACCTACACTCAGTATACTAGATGTACCTTTGTATGTCACAGGAGTGTTCTGCCAGTGGCCTGTTGACAGAACCAACACTACAAAAGGTGTCTGAGTGACATGTGCAGATCACACCAGTGGCAGCTACAGTAAAACAGGGTTAATGTTTTGTACTCCCACCTCATTGTAGCCCATACCACACAGACAAATGGGAGGTATCTGCGTATGTAAGTATGTGAATGGCCATGACCTAGGAGCAATAGCTGACTCAGAGTTGTGGACAAAATGCAGAATGGGCTTTGTGGGTGAGGTGTGTGACATATGTGCACAATCTGACAGCTGCATATTGCATTGTCACCGCTAGGTTAATAACCCTGTACCCATGAACTACCACCTAGGCAGTGGTCAACATAATGGACACTGTGTGTAAGGGATGGTGCTGTGCAGTTTACCTCCCTGAGCTAGTGACATCACCAGGCTTATTAAGCAGTCATAAAAGGCAGCCCTAGTCATGACAAGGTGCCACCCATGAGCATGGAAATCATTGTACAGCCATACTCATCACTCAAGTGGCCAATATAATATCGGATCACATATCACCTTTAAGGAGTATTGGCCATGTTTGGATGGGCGACACCAGCTTTCACAATCCTCATCTCCACTATGCAACATGCTGCCTACTCTGCATAAAGACATGTCCAACACTGTGATGTTGGACATGCTACAAGTACATATCCTGATCTGAAATACATACGTCATAGACAGCCACCTTCCTAGTACAAGGATCGTCACATGCTGGACAGATCCCTGTGCCATACACGTTACATACTCCTGCCAAACTATGCAACCCTGTCTAGCAAAGCTGCACATTTCATCTCTGTCAGACATGGTGTGATGACCGCATGGTAGATGTATCATTAATTGTCTGGATCAGTTATGTTTTACTGATTCACCTGGCTGTAGGAACATGGCTGTCAGATACAGCTAGAAAACCTTACATCCTATGCTCATACATGGCCCAGGGCATACACACTACTACATGACCTTGGCCGTACATGCTATAGTTGATAACCATCCCTGCAAATACCATCCGGCTAGCCATTGTTCCATGTGTATCACATATGCAACACAGGCGATATGGGGCAGGATGTTGAACTGCTGTACAGTGCCGTGTAGATGTATATGGCAAAACACATGCATGTAAAGGTGTCCGTGCGCATGTCTGCATTGTCACATGCATATCCGTTAAGGCAGTGTATGTGTTGATATGTGACATATACACAGCATCAAGGTCAACAGCATTAATGTGGACACATCCAGGCAAGTGCTGATAGGTAAGAACACCAGTACAGGAAAACAGACATGCCCACATCAAGACAGCATTCACATGGAGTATGAGCAATATAATGAGGTGACACACATATATGGTGATAATATCTAATCCCCATCGGGTGTTACATGTGTGTGACACAATCATGTCAGAGGTGTCAGTGTCATGAAGATTTGCAAAGACAATTGTTCATATGTACTAAATGTAATACACATGTATGTGCAGCTGTATCTCTGTGCATCTCTGAGATACTGTGACCTGTCTCCATCATTATGTCTTCCAGATATGCCTCGATCAAGACTGCCAGCATATAGCCGCTTGGAGGATGAGGCCCTCATACCTTACCTCCAGGATAACTATGAGGTATTGTTCAGTCATGTGCCACAGCATGCCCAGCAGCATGATGACCTGTGGCAGGAACTTCACAGGAGGGTTAATAATGTGGGTGGCCATAACTGCACCTACCAGCAGGTGCACAGACACTGCACGGACCTGATCAGACATGCAAAACAGCGTGCAAATGCAATCACCAGGGAACAAGGTACAACAGGTGGTGGGCCACCAACCCGGCCCCCACTCACACGTACCGAGGAGCTACTGGCCAGCCTGGGGATGCCATCAGAACAGCATCCACAAACTCTAGCTGCCATCGTGGAGGTGGGTGTCTCCCAACCACCGAGATTGGAGTTGCCTAGTAAGTCACTACTGCACATATAACTATTATATCCCATTTAGTTGCATTTGTCACTGTACAATATGTAATGTAACATCATATGCAAGGTATGTTTACACACATGCCACATACTATAGTATGCTTCCCTGTGTATGCACATATGTGCATACTCCATAGTTCATAGGTTCATAGGTTCATAGGTTTATACTAGGCTATCTGCCCTAAGGCATTTATAAGCCTAGCCCAAATTTTTGTGGCTTACGTCACCCCTTGTATGAAAAAATACTGTGCCCATTAGTTTGTTGTGCCTCTGTCCAGCAGTGACACAGAGATGATTCCCGGGGTAAACCTACGATCTCCCATCCACAGGTCAAGATTTCTCTTGAACAGAGCCAGCGAGGTGCTCTGCCTCACATGGACCGGGACTCTATTCCACAGCATAGGGAGTCTCTGAGTGATAAAACTATCCCTCCAGCACGTCCTATTTATATCCGTGCTAAGGTTTAAGTCGCTTGCTCTAGTGGTTTTGGTGAATTTGGATTTTTTGAGGTGGAGCATGTCCATTAATTCCGGGTTGGACATGGCCTTGTATGTCAGGCACATGTCACCTCTGAGCAGACGGCATGCGACTGAATAGAGCTGGAGTTTCTTCAATCTAGCAGCATATGACAGATTTTGGAGTCCCTTTATCCTTTTGGTGAGGAACTTTTGGGGTCTCTCCAATTGCTGCAGATGTGATACTCGATCATTGGTCTGATAAGTGAAGAGTACAGGGGAACAATGACCTCACTAGATCTGGATATGAATCCCTTCATGATCAGGTGGGCAATGTAGAAGGTCTTTCTAACCACTTTAGCAACGTGAGTGTCAAAAGAAAGGCCACTGTCAACCTGGGTCCCCAGGTCCCTGATAACCTCTTCTGTGCTTAGTGGATTGCCACCTATATGGTAGCTTGGGGTTACCTTGTTTTTCCCGAAGGGTATGACTATACATTTTTTGGCGTTTAACTTCAGGCCATGGCAATGGCACCAGCTATCTGTTTCCGTGAGTCCCTTCTGAAGGATATCCGTGTCCGATGCACTTTCCACTATGGCACCCAGTTTGCAGTAGTCTGCAAACTTTCTCAGCCAAAGTCCTCCCATGTTGGCCTGTACTTCTGAGAAGTAGATGCCGAACAATAGAGGGCCAAGGACCGAGCCCTGTGGGACACACTTGTGACCGGCTTGGAGTCTGACATAGCGCCAGCAACTCTAACCCTGTGGGTTCTGTCCTTAAGTCAGTTTGCAACCCATCTTGTGACATATGGGTTTACATTTAAGCTGGTAAGTTTTTCTACAATACCCGAGTGGGGTATTGTGTCGAAAGCCTTTGCAAGGTCAAGGTAGGCTGTATGGACTGCCTTTCCCTCATCAATGGCCTTGGTGACTGTTTCGAAGAAGTCGACCAAGTTCAAAAGACATGATCTTCCCTTGACGAAGCCAAACTGGGTCGGGTCCAATGTCTGCAAGTCCCCTATATCTTTGTTTATGAGCTCCATTATGATCCTCTCCATAGCGTTGCAGACTAGACTTGTTAATCTTATGGGGCGGTAATTACCAGGGTCTGTAGAGGCACCGCCTTTGTGGAGTGGGACCACAGTTGCCGTATGCCACTCCTTGGGCACGTATCCTGTGGTAAGGCTGAAATTAAACGGCTGCCTTATGTGTGGGTTTAATTCCTCATTTAGCTCGTGTAGAACACAGCCGGGGACACCATCCGGTCCCATTGATGCTGTGTTTTTAGCTTTAGAGAGAGCAGCTTTCACCTGCGCATTTGAGATGTCTGGGAGGCTACACTCCGCTGGGATAGTTATCTCATCTTTATAGGGGGGAGAGGGGGGTGAAGTTTGCACTGAACCTGTCTGCCAGTATGTTGGCAATGTCTGTGGGTTCAGTGATTTTTGTATCATTTTGGACTAATTCTGAGCATATCTGGGAGTTTCCACCCAGGTTCCTAACATAGCTGAAAAAGGCCTTATGATTGTCCTTTGAATCCATGGCAATTTTTCTCTCAAAATTGGCCTTAGTTGATTTTATGAGTGCTCGTATTTTTTTACTAATAATGATCAGGGGTGACTTCCCTTTTATGGATTTTGTTCTATCATGTAATAGCTTTCTCCTCTTATTGTAAAGTTTGTTAATGGCTGGGGTCCACCAGACTGGACGTTTGCCCTTTGTGGAAAGAGTCTTGGTTTTATTTGGGATTGCCTGATCCATGCAGTCCTGGAGGTGTTCATAGAAGGCATTTGTAAGGGCTTCCGCAGCTTGGGTTGTGGTTTCCACTGGCTCAGGGGCCTTGAAGGATACCACACCAGTCTTGAGTAGTGTGAAGTTTGCTTTAGAGAAGTTCTTCACTGTGGTCTTTTTTGTTTGGAGTGGGAGCGGGATGTGGATTTCCAGTGAGATTAGTTTATGATCAGATCTCACCAATGAGGGATATACTTCCGGTGTGGAGCATTTTGTCCCCATGTTTGTGATAATGAGATCTAGTATATTTTCTCCTCTCGTGGGAACAGTGACTAGCTGTTCCATGGCATTTGAATTTATGAACTCCAGGAACCGTTGTGTATATCCTATTGTACTGGTGAATGTGTTAACATGCACATTGCACCCTGTAGCTGTCATACAGTCATGGATAATGATCATACTGCTGTGTGACCCCTATATAGGTATCTCTGGCATGCCGCAGAGACAGCAGGCTGTTGCAGGTGAGACAGTTATCAGTATCAGGCATGTTAATGCACAGATCTATTTGCCATGTGGCCAGTTAACACATGTACACATAATGTATGGTCCAGTCACGATATACAGGTCGCATCTTTAATCAATCACACTGGCTAACCATATGCAATACATACAAACTAAATGAAACACCGACATGGAAACACAGAAACTGTCATTGCTAGATGTGTGGACAGCTGTGCATACAATGATGGAGGTGTTGTTCAATGTAGGAATATGTACTATACATCAGAACAACACATGTGGGGTACGCAAACAGTTCTATGCAGTGAGCTGGAGTATGGGCAGCCCACAGGATTCACCATTGTGGAATATGCCCCTGCAATGAGTGCACACATTGTGATGTGCCATCTGACATGTCCATGACATGTAGTGGTCCGGCTGCAACATTGTCTCACTATCCCATAAAATATACCCCACATACCAAACATACAACTCTTTGTCTGCATAACCCTGTGGACAGTGGAGTATCTGACATCTATGGGTGTATGTCATATGGGACAACACAGACATGTGAGATAGACGGCCATCACAAACATTTGGCCAACACATGTTCACACATGGCCATGGAGGATGGCCAGAGACATGTAGCAACACACAGTAGATGTGATGTGTATGTGTTTACACCCTGTTGTACATTGTTTACACATGGTCCAACTATAGCTTTTGTTGACTGGTTATATAGTAGATGTGGAACACTGGACATCCTAAAAGCCTGTGCACAGCTTGTGGAGGTGTCACTTAATTCGACCACATAAGATGTGTTGAACATCATGACTGTGTCACATCATGACAGTAGTCACCTGTACAGCATCCACATACATACACAGACACCACATCAGGTCACAGATACCGTACATTTCCCTTGCTGCTGTTGGACATCACTGTCAGCTGTGCACCTCATGTGTGTGGTACATAAATGTCATGTGGCACATGGTGTATTGACAAGTCTGCCATGTGTGGACATGGTTGCCATGCAGCTAAGACATGTTAGCAGTTGTGCAGTGGTGTCATCCGTATGTTTTTCGGTGACCTGTCACACATGACACATCATGCTTTAGTGTGTATACACCTTAGCAACGTGGGTCACAATCAACAGTATTTATGTATTGTGTATGCACACAGTCATGGCTATGCACTGTGTGTGTATTCCACACTGTATAGCAATAGAGATGCTTCATGATTTCATGCAATGGCACTGTGTCTGTACTTCACACTGTATAGCAATATAGACGCCTCATAATACCCTTCAATGGTCATGCACATCTGCTAAAAGTGCATTCTATCTGTAGGGCGTACAGACAACACTGCAATGTGACACCATTACACCACTGTACATGTGTCAGGACACCATTGTGTCAAACATGTATGCATGTCAATGCACACGTCAGCAGATTACATGTCATACTACATGTTAATGTCAAGGTGATATGCCTCACATCAGCCATGTGTACTGTTAACCTTTGCTGGTCCACATGGTGTATCACAGGGATGCATGCTTACTACCATGATTGTGTGAAATGCATGGCTTCTGCTATGACACATGCTTGCTGTTGTGTGTAACCCAGGGATGTATGATAACTACCACTATTAATGTCTCAGCTGCATGCCGTCTGTTGTATCACATGCATGTTGCATGCCTTCTGTCAAATCACATGCATGGTGTGTGTGTGTCTGTGTGTCTGAGTGTCTGCATGTCTGTGTGTGTGTGCTTGTGTGTCTGTGTGTGTGTGTGTGTCTGTGTGTGTGTGTGTGTGTGTGTGTGTGTGTGTGTGTGTGTGTGTGTGTGTGTGTGTGTGTGTGTGTGTGTGTGTGTGTGTGTGTGTGTGTGTGTGTGTGTGTGTGTGTGTGTGTGTGTGTGTGTGTGTGTGTGTGTGTGTGTCTCTATTGTAATGTAGAGTCTTATTTTGCCTTCACAGGTGATGTAGGTGCTTAACCTCCTGCGGTCCATCTGATGTTAGTGTCCCCACAGACTCTAGCAGTGATGATGAACATATGCTTGAAGTACAGGCAGGGTTGTCAGGGGCTGAATCTGTGCCATTGGTTGCCATTCCACCTATATCACCCTCTTCCCCGCACGCAGTTCTCATGCCAACACATACCCCATCACCAGTTGCCATAGAGGAAGGACAGTTAGCGTGTGTTAGCTTGGAACAGGAATGTGTGGTGGCTACGGAAGGTGTGTCTTCACACCATGGTGTCAGTCAAATGACTGCAGATGTGCCACACAGGCATGTGGCCAGTGCTGCTCGTAGGAGGACCTCTGGCCGACATGCACCTGCAGGACAGGCCGCAGCAGCTGGTGTCACCAGACGCATGTTTCAGACTGTAATGGCCGCACATGCACGTGCTGAATGGCAGAACAGAGAAGGGCAGAGGCTTCAGAGGGCTGCTATCCATTCTTTAAACGATAACATCCAGGCATTGGCAAATGCTCAACAGCAGATTGATGAAGTTTTGGACAGACAATTGGGTGACATGGTTGGAATCATTGACCATGGCATGACAATCCGCGAGCGTGAGCTGTCTGTGCTGGAACATCTGGTAGGAGTGAGGCATAGGGCATGTGGACGTAGGCCATCTACACCAACTGGTGCAGGTCTACCTGAACAAGCTACCTCACATGCCCACTCCCATAGTGCCGGTAGCAGCAGCAGTGCAGCTGGTGCTGCGCTGTCCACACCAGGACACAGCAGGCCACATGGACGTGGCCCTGGACGGTCCCAGCAGGGACACAGTTCCAGTGGACATGTGTCATCGGACAGTACCCAATCTGTATCTCTGCTTGGTAGTACACGTGCACCCCCTGGCAGACACAAGTCACGTGGCCATGGCCGGACACAGTGAGCTGTAAATCCTGGTCTGTACAATCTGGAGCTGTCAATAATACACCTGTGTAGGCCGGACACATGGCAGAACTGTGTACCCACATACACGCACACACCAGAAACATCTGTAGGGCACCACAAGACTCATATACATAACAACCACACATGGCCAATTAGATCACAGGCCCTAACCCACACACATGATGTCATTCACTGGTGCAGCCTAGGCCCCTGGCAAACATTATCACCCTGTGCATATCATGATGCCTGTGCTGCATCCCTGTCATCCACACTATTCGTGCAGGGACATGCTCATATGGTCTGATGCACAGGGTGAACAGAATAGGGAGATAAGTGCATATTACAATTGTTGTGTACTGTTGACATGCAGCAGACATACCATGTGGTACAGGTTTAGAATGCATTGTTTTATGTTCACAGTATGTGTCTTGGTAACAACAGTAACATCATTTTGGTAATGATGTCCTGCTTCCCTCCTTAAGGTCTAATTGCATGTGCCATTAAGTAACAGTGTTTGCAGTTAGAATGCATTGTTTTATGTTTACAGTATGTGTCTTGGTGACAACAGTAACAGCATGTTGCTAATGATGCCCTGCTTCCCTCCTTAAGGTCTAATTGCATGTGCCATTAAGTACTAGTGTTTTCAGTTTCCCATGTGTAAATGTGGACTACTCACAGGCATGTATGGCAATACCAGTATGCTATACATACCCTCAACCTCACTGTTAGAAAGGCTGACATTCCAAAGATGTCTACACATCCACTGATCCAGGAGCATGTGAGCTGTGTACTAAGCTACAGTGGTTAGAGACATGACATCCATACCGGGTCACATCACAGGTACAGTTACATGGTGTGGGGGGTTTACACAGTGGTCTAGCTGATGTCAAGGGTAGAGGCCAGTTGATAGCATGAGGCCTCACTGTGCAGCAGTAATACATATTCACATTACAAGATGAGAACACACAACTAGACACACACACACGTGCACACACACACACACACACACACACACACACACACACACACACACACACACACACACACATACCCACACACACACACACACACACACACACACACACACACACACACACACACAGGTATTCGCACACATGTATTCAGACACAGTAACACGCCCACACTCATGGGGTCAATGACACTATAACACACACACTTGATAGTGTTGAGGTGAGGACCCCTGCCTATGTGGAAATCACCATTACAGTACTGTGCACCCACATGACATGACATAGAGAATGAACATGTACAGGTAGTCAGTAATGCCTAAGACCGACGGCATCAACAGGGTAGTAGATTGCATCACCTGGAGGGGTTAGGGGTCCTATCTGTTCACTGTGGTAGCATACATCCTCACTCCATGCACCAGACAGCCATACATACATACACACACACACTGTGGAGTCCACAATTGAATTCACCTATGTCATGTACATACAGATAGCTAACATGTGTGTGATACACACACCACCCCTGCCTATGTCTTGCTTTCTACACTGCAGTATGTACAGATCTCTACAACAGTGTACAGGGGTGTGTAACAACTGGGATGTATTCCTCACCATACGTGGCATATATGGACACACAAGCAAACACACATGGCAGTACTGTGAATCAAACACCTGCTATCTTATGATACATCTGACAGACATGCAGCAGTATTGCCCGCATTACAATGTGTACCGATGCTACCTTCGGCAATTGTGCTGCTATATGCACATGGGAGGACTTAAGTGTTACAGGTGTCAAGTGATTTACAGTCAGTGACACCCTGACCGCTGTGTAGGTTGTATGTCTTCAACTTCATTTAACAGAAATATAGCTTAGTGTTTGCACATGTTATGGTAGGACAGCTTGTGACACACCTGTGAGCTGTCTTCAGCAAACATCTGCAAAGTTGGCCCACCACTTTATGTACACACATCCATCCATACCTGATGTACATCTTACTGTACTGTCAGTATTTCACCATATACAGGTGTCAATGATGGGCTGCATTGCAACTGCATGTTGTAGTAAGACACAGATGAACTGCAAACATCAGCTACTGCACATGCATGGTAGCTGAATGCACACCACTACATGTACATGTGTGTAGGTCATATATTCCTGTCATGTAGCCATGTTTGTATGCATTGCAATTGGTGGACATGTGTGATGACATGCATGACACATGGACTGTTGTATGATATGATAGTTGTCATGGGTAACCAGTACAGAGGGAATGTTAACTCAGTCAGCATTGCTATCACACCTTATGTACTGTTAGAATTCAACAGCCATGGACCTACCTTCCATGTGCATGTGTGTAATTGCTGTAGCCACTTGTCTGCATGAAGGACAGCAAAAGCTATGCTATGTACATATGTGTTGTGTGTGTGGGGCATGTACATATCCACGGCAGGTACATGTATGTCATATCCAAACATGAGTGCATTTACTGGTGTACAGCAACAGTTATCTGTTACAGCTGTATGTGACTCAGGCCCCCTGTTATGTGTACAGCCAACCTGGTTATGAACAGTGGTATCATTGCATTGCATAACACAGGATGTAACCTTGTCAGTACATGGGTAGTCTGCACAGTTGCTGTAGAGCTAGGTACAGTCCACTGGTCATGAGTAACATGGTGTTGTACTAATGTATGGATGTGTGTTGCTGGTCCAAGGACATGGTGATGTCTGAGGGCTACATCCTAGAATGCAGCATTTGACACTGTAATCTGCACCTGACACATCTGTGATGGCTTTTGTGAGTGTACTGGTCAGTACATGTTTGTGGCCTTCATGTACGTGGGGACACTACCGCCTGGAGCTGTCCGTAACAGTGTTATGGCCCACATGTCTGTATCTGAGGTATACAGTGGCAGTGCCATTGTGCACAACTGAGCCTTATGCCAGGTGTTCCTCACTGCACAGATGTCAGTAGTCCCCATTGTTGGATCTAGATTGGCAGCTGTGATTGCAAACACTACACATCTAGCACTGTTTAGCATACACATACGATGCAGTTGTCCTCTAGGTGTCAGGGTGTTTACCTGGTCTCAGGACATTCGTCTATGAATGGTACTATATGAGCGAAGTAGCCACTCCTGGCAGGACATCACCACAGGTGGTATTAGTGTGCCAGGTTTAGATTGGTACAGCTAAGGTGATGGACAGCGGCAGACGTTGTGTAGAAGACCGGTATCAGATATATATAGTGCAGCATTCATGCTAACAATGATGACTATCGAGACACTGTGCCCTTCTGTGTTTAGAATCAGAGTGCATACAAGACAGCCCTTCGCTACTAAGTGTGTGAGAATGCCCAGTACGCCATTGTGTAAATGGACACATAGTGCATTCCAAACGGACGTGTGCTACTAAGTGTGTGAGCATGCCCAATGACACCTTGTGTCGGTTATGTGCCTCTATGTGTATGGGCATGACCATTGTAATCTTGTACAGTGATAGTGGTCATCCAGGCAACAGATGGCCATACCCCACTTCAGGATGTATTCCTACATTGAACATACTGGTTCACAGGTATGTACACCATAACTACCAGCATCCATGTCGATGTCCGCATTCCTAGGAGGTCATATTGACTGTCTTGAAAGGTGTAGTGTCTGTGGCACGTCTCCTATCTATGTAGTGTTGTAATAGTGGTCCGTAGATAGGCAGTTGTCCTGCTCACACCACTGGTGTGTGTTTGTCTCCGTCTGCCTTGGAACAGTAATATGCTTTTAGACTGCTCACACTCCATACAATCCCTATCGGCATTTGTTCCATTGTTGATGATGTCACGCACCTAGAAGTATGTCTCTGGGAGTACTGTGATCCAGTAATCTTGGTAGTGCATTCTGTAACTGTGTAATGCTGTAGTGTGATAAGGTAGTTAGGTCTATGTTCTAATCCTAGCCCTGCCTAGTGTGTGTGTGTTTCCAGCTCCATGGGGGCAGAGTAATGCTTTTAGACTGCTCACTCTCCATACAATCCCTACCAGCATCTTTTCCATTGCTGATGATGTCACCCACCTAGAAGTATGCCTCTGGGAGTGCTGTGATCCAGTAATCTCGAGAGCGCATTCTGTAACTGAGTAATGCTGTAGTGTGATAAGATAGCTAGGTCTATGTTCTAATCCCAATCCTGCCAAGTGTGTGTGTGTGTGTGTGTGTGTGTGTGTGTGTGTGTGTGTGTGTGTGTTTTTCCAGCTGCCTGGGGACAGAGAAATGCTTTCAGACTGCTCACTCTCCATACAATCCCTATTGGTGTCTTTTCCATTGCTGATGATGTCACCCACCTAGAAGTATGCCTCTTGGAGTACAGTGATCCAGTAATCTCAGTAGCGTGTTGTATAACTGTGTAATGCTGTAGTGTGCTAAAGTAGTTAGGTCTATGTTCTAATCCCAGCTCTGCCAAGTGTGTGTGTTTTCAGCTGCCTGGGGACAGAGTGATGCTTTTAGACTGCTCACTCTCCATACAATCCCTATCGGTGTCTTTTCCATTGCTGATGATGTCACCCACCTAGAAGTATGCCTCTGGGAGAACTGTGCATCAATAATCTTTGTAGTGCGTTCTGTAACTATGTAATGCTGTAGTGTGATAGAATTGACAGGTAGGTGCTCTATTCCAGGGCATGACAGGTGTCTGTGTTTGGCAGTCATTTCCTATGTGTTGGTATCTGTGAGTAGGTAGCTCCAGGATGTGTTGAGTGTGTTTTGTTGTTTTCCTCCTATATAGTGTCCACAAATGTCATAATCGTCCAAGAGACTGGGTTGACAAGACATACACATACATTCGCCAGTAGGTCTGGTGGTGAGTAAATGTCAGCCACCCTACTCTTACCCTTAATACAGTCTGACCCATGTGATGCAACGAAACACACTTGCCTTGATAGTAACACCACTACATAATGCAGGTGGCACATGTGGTTTCCTTTTCATTCTTGTCTAATGCTTTGGTGTCATGTAGTCCGCTGTTGTGATATAAATTCTATATCTACGTTTGTGTGTGTATGGATGTATATATATATATATATATATATATATATATATATATATATATATATATATATATATATATATATATATATATATATATATATATAGATATAGATATATCTATAGATATATATATATATATATATATATATATATATATATATATATATATATATATATATATATATATATATATATATATGTGTGGACATTAGCACACATAAATCTACATGATGGAATACATGTCCTATACTATTGAATGTCTGTGCTGGATGATCTGTACGTGATCACCTCAGTTGCATGTATATCTGCCATGGCTTAGTGGTAAAGCACATTGTCTGTGGTGTGCAGGGTCCTGGGTTCTAGTCGTGTAGAGACTGGTTATTTTGTTGCTGGGAAGAACAAGGGACATCGAATACGGTGATAGTAAGGCACCTTTAACCAGTTGTGTGCAGATCTGAGTGACAGTAAGCAGTAGTTATTATTTTGGAGGATCAGTATGGGTCATATAACTATGCATTAGAAGACAATACTATGCAAATGAGGTTGAAAATAGTGAATCCCGTTTATCCCCAGGGTGTAATGCAGATCCCAAGAGTGTATGTGTATAGATAGCCAGGTGCAGGACTCGAATATAGGGGAAAGCATGGGGGGGTGTCAGGCATACTGTATGTACATTGGAGCCCTGTGCCTCGGGATTGCTCCTGCCTTAGCATGTCTAAGCTAGGGGTGTGTCTATACCTGCCTAGAGAAATTGGGAGGGTCAACAGCAGTAGTGGAGTAGTCAAGGTGAGCAAGCTGTGCAAACAGGTGATAATTGGCACAATCAGCAGATTACATGCCCAGCCCGGCCCAGAACACTACGGTAAAGTGACCAAGCACCATACACACAGGTTTCTTCCACACTCTACACCACCGGTGTATACATGCGAGAACATTTCTCGACACAATCTAACCAAATGAGAAAGGCTGGAGCAGGCAACATAGACCAACATGTGCAGGAGGCTGAGGGTGGTGAGGATGTGAATGCTGCCGAACAACCCTTAGTGAGGAGACAGAAGACTTTACAGACCCAGGGTAACCTACCAGGTGCTACATGAGCTGGAGATAGTGGAGTGCTAAGGGGTGGACAGAGACCTCCTACAGCAGCTTGTTGAGCTGTGCTGGCCAAACCTGACACATCAAACAGGCCGAGGGAAACCCATCCCAGTGGATACCAAGGTATGTGTAGGCCTAGGTATACTAGCCACAGGTACTTCCCAAAGCACAACTGGGGATATCATGGGGATCTCACAGGCATCTGCCTCCAGATTATTGCACCAGTTCCTACATGCCATGTCACCACATGCCAGTGAGCATGTACATGTCCTCAACACACGTGAGGTGTTGACCAGCAATATGTGTCTCTTCCACCATATGGCAGACTACCCTGGGGTACTGGGTGCTATAGCCTGCAAGCATGTATGCATCAAAGCACCACCAGGTGAGCGGGGTAGGGCCTACATTAACCGCAGGGGCATACCCTCCAACAGCTAGGTCATATGCGATGGCCAGGGCATTATACTGAATGTGTGTGCTGGCTGCCCTGGAAGCTATGACGATTCCAATATATGGCATCTGATGCAGCTGTACCACACCTTTGCCAATATGGACATCCCCTACGGTCACCTAGTGGGGGTTGCTAGGTAACCACTGGAGTCATGGCTGATGACACCCATCAGCAATGCACACTCACCTGAACAACTACACCATAATGAGGCACACGCACAGACAAGACATATAATTGAGCATGTGTTTGGGATGCTCAGGTCATGGTTCTGGTGTCTGGACACATCCGGTGGAGCCTTGCAGTATTCTCCAGCTACATGCAGCCAAATTGTTATGGTATGTGCTATGCTACACAATATGATCCTGCAGAAACAGTTGCAACAGGAACAGCATGTGGCAGGGCCATGCAGCCCCCCACCAATGCCAAGGCCTGTGCAGGCACAGTGTGACTCAGAGGAGGAACTACCTGAGCTGGACCCAGTAGGTGAAAGGAGGCATGCACAGTATGACCTGCCCTTGGCAAAGAGGCAACGCATGGCATATGCACCGACACAGTAGGTACCCAGGGAATTTCACCCTCTCTGACTCTCCCAGACAGTAAAAGGGATGCCAAACATGACACTACCTGTGCTCAGCCATGTATAGGAAGTGCACTGTGTACATCCAACATAGGCAGCCCTCCAGCACCATCCTCATGTCTGGCACACCCGCAAGGTAAGTCAATCAACCTACCAATTGGCAGTTGGATTAGAATGTGTTTTTACCTGTAGCTATGGTATGGATGTGAGCATACAAGGGAATTTGGTGGCCGAATGTTAGGGCAGCAGACAGTACACATCCATAGTGGCACCATGACATCTGTAGCACATACCGGGGTCACAATAGTAGCTAGTAGTACACAGGGTGTCCTAACCCACTGCAGGTTATAGGCTGAACATCATGTGGGTCCATACAGCCCACACAAGTCTCATACAGCTGGACAGGTGTAGACCAATACAGACAAATGCTATACAATGGCCTCTGGATATTCCCAATGGATGACCCCAACCCCCACAGACACACACACACAGACTACAGCAGGCCATTTAGTTGGATGTAGGTTGTGAAGGCTAGGACATCTAAAACCACTATTCTATAATTAAAGGTAGGATCTGAAGTACAATGGTATGCCTCTAGCCAGCAAATTAGGTAGGTCCACACACTGAAATGGAGTACCTGGCATACCAGTACAGTAGTAGCAAAAGTATACAACTGTCAGCTGTGCCCCCCTTCCAACGTACACATGTGAAAGTCATGTGCGCCACCCCCTGTGCTGTGTAGGAATGTGGATACAGTTGGATGTTCCCCCATGCTGTGCAGAAATGTAGCAACAGTCAATGCCACATGACCATTGGCTACCCTGCAGACACAGTATTCCACCTGTCAGTGTACAACGCAGGGATCGGC
>NC_056740.1:119019658-119022158 GCF_019279795.1 Protopterus annectens | reverse complement strand
TCATAATACTGAAGACCAAAATACAGCTCAAAATACTGAATACTCAAAATACTGAAACTTAAAATACTGAAAACACATATTATCGTAAACTCAGCTTAAACAACATAAATCATAACTTACCAAATATATGCAGGGGCAAGCCCCTGCGCCCCCCCCTGCTAATTATATATATCTACTCCAAGATTGCACTTAACTACACTATGTGCAATCTTGGAGTTGATATATTTAATTTGCAGGGGGTGTGGGGGGTGCCCCTGCATATATTTGGTAGAAGTTGTTATGATTTATGTTGTTTGCTGAGCGATAATATGTGTTTTCACTATTTTGAGTTTCAGTATTTTGAGTATTCAGTATTTTGAGCTTTCAGTATTTTGGTTTCAGTGTTTTGAGTTTCAGTATTTTGATATTTCAATGTTATGAAGTGAATCCATATATATATATATATATATATATATATATATATATATATATATATAGATATGTATATAAGTTACATCTGTACATAACAACATACATTTGCTATACTGGGAGCTGCTTACACCCGCGCAGGTGCACTTGCCTATGCTTATTGTGAGTTACATATGTTTACTGCCACTTCTTTGTGCTTACATGTGCCTTATTCATTATGACAGTACCACCTTGATTGAAGGAATCCGGTTAACGGCCCCATGTGAAACACATGTTCACCTTTACATGTTTAAATGTTGGCTTTACAGCACAGAGGCATTCATTACACAAGAAAATGATATGTGCTATAGTCGTACTTGAACCGGGAATGCCTTTACGTTAGGTGGATGCTCTAACCACTACACTATTGGTGTTCTGCTTCATTTATATGTATACCCATGGTTCATAGCTACCCTAACATATGCCTCACAGCTTCACTTACACAGCAGGCATCCATTCTCCTGCTGGGAAAATCGCAGTACTACACATGTGACATTCCCTATTCCCTACTGCTCTGGAACCATGCTGCATGTTTACTCATTCCAAGGATATTCAGAACTCCAAAGCTTATAGTCCTGGCACATAGGTGTGTTAGATTGTCAGGGTGTTCATGTGGTGATCCGGGTTTAGGCTTGTCCGACTGGTGACCAGAACTGCCCTGTACCTGTTCAAATGTCAGATGTAGCACATGGACAGAGTTGGTCCCAATTTTAACATTCTACCTGTGTTTACAGACGCAGGGTTTTGGACACCTCTGACCAGATTATTATGTTGGCACTACATAATATAGGGTGGGGGGTGGTTCCACTACATAATACAAGGTGGGGGAAGTTTTCACTACATAATACAAGGTGGGGGAAGTTTTCACTGATGTTTCCCTTTACATTCATTACAAATGCTTTATTGTGACCATTTCATTCACACGCACGCACGCACACGCACACGCACACGCACACGCACATGCACACACACATCTGTCTGTACATACACCTACATACCTATTTACATTTCCCATACAGTTGAAGGTACACTGCGCATCCCCACTGCCTTTGCCTCCCTATATCCAAAGGATATTATTCTGGACAGCACTTATGACTTCACTACAGGTATTCAATAGTACTGTCAACAAATGTGACACTTGGTTGGTGTACATATGTATACGGACTTCTGAAACACTCAGGGACTAATTTCAACAGTGACAGGGACAAGGCAATGACAAATCAGGGACAATCACGGACACTTCTACAATATTAGTACTATTAACTTGAAATGTGTTGACAGATTCAGAGCATATGTATTAATACTTATTTTCTGAAGTAAAAGTGTCTATTACTCTTAATTATTGTCATTAATCATTCAAGTGTCATTCAACACCTTTCCTCCAAAGGTCACTGGTTTTATGAGTGATTAAGAGGCTGGCCAGTTATTGTGCGAATTCTCTGACCATTGGTAGGGTTGCTACATTTTCATATGTCCAGGATGGGATATATTCTGGACACACCAGATTGTTTAGGCGAACACATACCCATGGTCAGTACAGGGTTTAGAACATTCATTATTTTCCTAGATGAGAGCCTATTCCTGTAGCACTTTAGTTGCTTATTCTGTTTTTTTTGTACGATTTACGTATTTTACATCCAGAAATAACTGTTTAGGCAACTGAAATATGGTACATAGTTATTTCCTACAATCACAGTACATTTGCCATTGTATCATTCTTGGTCAAAACACACCTACCCAAACAGCGACTGTCCTTCACAAAGTGGGACAGGAGGTACCCTGCTTACGTCAGCGCCTTAATCACCCTATATCCAAGTGTCACTGTGCAACTGTGTACAGTATATTTTCTCAATAATTCATGTGGGGAGGCGTGCATCACGGGCAGGTGTTTGATCCCGGGTAGTAGGTTCTGCATGACCGGCAGGAGGCTGAGCAGTCTCATGAACCACTACTGCATATACAACTTGTGTCCAGATGTCTACAGGACTGGACATCATGTTGTGATACCAAGTCTGATGTTTACTCAGGATACTTATCCCATGAGGGATATCCA
>NC_056740.1:118959658-119014658 GCF_019279795.1 Protopterus annectens | reverse complement strand
ACACATTTCAATATTTGTTGAACAACAGGACATATGTCCCAACAGTAGGTTTGGTGTAAACATACCCATTGATCTGTGTGTTTAGATTACTGTCTTATAGCTAAATTCTACATCTCTTACCTGGTAGACCTGTGGAGGGAATATTTGTCAACGCTACCTGACTGTTTCTACACATATTTCCAGATTCTGAATTAATATTATCACATACCTCTCAATCTCTTAATGCACACACTCTGGACAAAGCTTGACAACATGGGGGTACAAATAGGGACATATTTTGAATACTGCTCTTATAAACTTGGAGAGTTGCTAGAGTGACAAGATTTTTTTAATATACATTTTCTGAAGGTTTTTAGGTCTGAAAATCAAATGTATGTCATTATTTAGTGACTACAATTCTGAGATCATCCCACTGATTTGCCTGGGGGACAGAGGAACAGGCAGAAAACATGAGCCAATTATCTAGACATTCTGAAAAAATGTGTACAGTTGAGAGGTATGATTATGCATACAGCTTACTACCACTCCCAGGATTCGAACCATGGCTGTATCTGCTAAAATACAGCAATTTAAGTTTTATCAGAGTGTACTATTTGGATACTGCTGTCTATTCCTTCAGTGTATTCTAAGTCTCTCTTGGTTGTATAATCTGTCCTTGTAATTACAACAGTCTTATACAGACATTCCTAGACATATTTTTATGTAGCGCAGTGTGAGAAACAGTGGTTGACAGAACACTGCTATTCTGATATCAGATATTAGTGAATGCTATATGTCAGGCCATACAATACCAGAATAAACACTAACAGTCCAGGATTTAAATCTTTATTGGCAGGCAGTTACAGTTTTCTTCTCTGACAGACCTGTGGGGGAAACATTTGTTAACACTACCTGACTGTTTCTACACATATTCTCAGATTCCTAGTTAATATTATCACATACCTCTAAAATCTCTTAATGCACACACTCTGGACAAAGTTTGACAACATGGGGGTACAAATAGGAACATATTTTGAATATTGCTCTTATAAACTTGGAGAGTTGCTAAAGTGACAGGATTTATTTTAATATACATTTTCTGAAGGTTTTGTGGTCTGAAAATCAAATGTATGCCATTATTTAGTGACTACTATTTTGAGATCATCCCACTGATTTGCCAGGAGGACAGAGGAATAGGCAGAAAATATGAGCCAATTATCTGCACATTCTGAAAAAAATGTGTACAGTTTAGAGGTATGATTATGCATACAGCTTACTACCACTCCAAGGATTCAAACCATGGCTGTGTCTGCTAAAAATGCAGCAATTTAACTTTCATAAGAGTGTGCTATTTAGATATTGCTGTCTAGTGTTTCAGTGTTTTCTGTCTAAGTCTCTCTTGGTTGTACAATCTGATCTTGTACTTACAACAGTCTTATACAGACATTCCTAGACATGTTTTTTATGTAGTACAGTGTGGGTAACAATGGATAACACAACATTACTATTCAGAGAATGCAACAATAAATGCCATACAATACTAGAGTAAACACAACCACTCCAGGATGTAGAGCTTTATTGCCATGCAGTCACAGTTTTATTTAAATATGACCTATATGGGACTATTACTGTCATATTGTCTGGTTTATGCAGTACAACCCATACACAGTTTTTATACTACCAGGTGACTTTCTTCTTCTTCTTGTTTTGGCTTTTCCCGGTTAGGGGTCACCACAGAGGGTCACCTGTCCGCTCATGATTAGCAGTGGAGTTTTACAGTGTCGAGTTGTCAGCCCGGTGTCCAACCTTCCACAGAAGGCACACACATGCATACACTCAGGCCTAGGGCCAATGTAGAGTGTCCAATCCACCTACAGCATGTCTTTGGGATGTGGGAGGAAACCGGAGAGAACCCAGAGGAAATCCATGCGACCACAGGGAGGTCATGGAGACTCTGCATAGAAAGCACCCTAGCCGGGGATCAAATTGGAGAACCTCTTGCTGTGAGGTGGCAATGCTAACCACTGCACCACCATGGCCGCCCTGCCAGGTGACTTTCTACTACTTTATATTTATTTGGTATGACTATTACAAGCAGGATTGTTACTCACCAGCCTCGTGACACAGTCTTTGCAACCTACTAGCATGGGCTTCCTGATTCACAGCCCACTCATCTGCAGCTGTAAGGGAAACAGAGAAATATTTTGGCATACCTATCCATCATGTACACAGGCTGGACATTAGTAAGCAGTTATTGGTATGAGTACTTACACACTGCTGAGACATCACCCTTCTGCCTTGTTTCTCAGACCCAGTCATTCAAGAGCTTCCTCTTTCTCTGCTTCAAGTCGGCATAGGGGTGCCAGACCTGGTCACCAGTCCGAGGGATACCAGTAGCACTGGTGAGATCACGGGTGAGATGGTCTCAGGCTTCCACTTTATATTGGCCCTACAGCAGTCTTTCATCATGGTTTTCACCAGGAGTCCTACCATGACCTTGGACTCCTCCATGTCCCAACACTGCATCCGGAAGTGCAATCCCTCTCCAACTCCTGCCATCCTACCTACAGTGGGAAGCTGCAACCAGTTATGAGCTGTATTCCCACCTGTGGGGTTTAAATATGACTGATTTCCTGCCCTTTGCCATTATTGGATGGTTTTGAATATGCTGAGCTAATCTAAGCTATGGGCAAACTTGCTTAGTTAAGGTTGGCAGTGCTTAAAGGGGCAAGTTCAGCACTGCTTACCAATGGGCAAATCCACTTAACTAGACTACTCATTGCTTAGCAGTCATATTTACACAATGCTTATACCTGGTAAGCAGAACTGTGCAATGCTTAGCATCGCTTATTTTTTTTATTTTATAGACTATCTGCTGTATGGGATTGATTTATCATTCATTACAAATTATGCATTTGTTTACTGTCCCTGACATCCCCCAATGTGCTTTCATTACATTTATTCATGTGTGACTATACTGTATGTGGCTCTTGTGTTTATGTGGGGGTTTCACTACTTTATTAAACTGACACCTCACATCTGGTCCTAATACAGTACTCTGGTTAACAAATATATGTTATTTAGTAGGTAATTATAAAAAATAAATGTTTATGTACTGCTTTCACATGTAAAATACAAATTGGTTAAAGTGGGGATGGAGCCAGGAATGGCTGCTTGCAAAGCGTATGCTCTAACCACTACACTATTCAACTACTACTTATGCTTGATGTCTCTTGCTATTTAACTTCTTGTGCTGTTTAAGTTGGACTAAGCATAACTAAGCCTTCAGGCACACCTGCGCAGCTATGCTTAAACTTTATTGCATATTAAAAAAATATTATTTGTTGTGTTATTTTATTTGTACCCTTCAGAATATCTCTGCTAATGCTGAACCTGTTATTCTATCAACTTTCTGCTTTGTGGGACGATTGTCCCTTTTGGCTTTGTCCACATTCCTTATTCTGATGGGTTGGGAGGTGTGCGTTATGTGCTTATGCTACATGTGGTATTCTAACAGCATTTGCCTTGGTAGGGACAATTGTCCCTAATGGCTTTGGCCAGATTTGTTATCCTGATGAGTTGGGGGTGTTATGAGCATTCTTGCTCATTTTAAATTGCCGAAAGGTAATTCTGGAGTGCTGGGGTCATGTATATTGTGAGAGTGTTGCTCTCACACACACCCTCTCTGCTTGTACATGGAACCATGTCCATTTTAGAGCACGGCAGTGTACCCGCATACATATACATGGCATGCTGCCATGCTGAACAGGAACGGTCCCTGCCATGCAGGAATAACTTATTCCTACATGACTGCTTGCTGAATCCCAGGGTATATCTATTTACAATAAATGCCAGAGTTTCAATCACATGAAATATTAAAAATAACACAGATGAATAGATTCACAGAGATAGAGAAAAATAGTACTTAACTACTCTCACTATATTTTTCTGACTGATCTAAAGAATTACTATTCCCTGGTTACTTACTAAAGCAAAGCAAGATGAAGTGGGTGACTGATCCTTCTATGTCAGGTTTCAAAACCAGACTGCTCTGAGACGTCTATCTCATTCAGTATTAAAACATTATTTTAGTGCTGGGTTACAAAATGACATCACATACATCTGGTCATCTGACTTTTGGTTCCCATACTATCCCCCTTTAATAGAAACTGAACCAGAATGTTGCACATATGTGTTACCATACACACAGATAGAGCTTTGCTAAGATATGCTATAGTATTTGGAAGCCATAAAACCATTTTAACACTTCCAGCCTTCCAGAGTAGCAAGTAATTAACTGCTAAGAACAATACAGCAGGATTCCTAGCCCTTGTTTTACAGACATTTTGTCTCTGGCTGCAATCAGAACTGTAAGATACAATATTTATGGCCTACCAGGTAATTTAATTTCAGACTATTTTTCAAAGTTAGCTCAACTGAGATTAACCACTTCTCTTTCAGTATCCTCTATTATAATATTAATTTCAACAGTTATAATATAGTCTGACATAGAGGTGTATTTCTTTTTTCTGTCCAGCAGAACCCACTGTTGCTACATGTTTTTTAACACAAACACCTTTACAAATACATTTTAACACAAGCATCTGTACAAAGCAGTTTGATATAAATGTGACATATAATTCTTTACAAAACTCCATCTAGCTATGCTGGCATACGTTACACATCCACTAACCTACTTCTACTGGCATAGCTGGCAATACCTCACATTGTCACATCTCTCCCACCTTTGAAGACTCAAGCTAGTCAGTCAATTGACCCTGGAGAAGCATTGCTTGAGAGGAATGAGCCTGTCTGGGAATACATTAATCCACACCCTGTCTTAAGAGCTAATGCATTGCTAACCCCACTACAGTGCTGCACTCTTATATCATATGCCTGAAACCCTAGGCTCCACCTTAATTTGGTATTTTGCTGGCTAGCTCAATGTAGTCATACTAAGAGACTGTGGCCAGTAACTACAGTGAATTTCCTTCCATACAGAAAGAGTTGAAGTTTCTGCAGTGCCCATACTATGGCTAGATATTCTTTTTCTACAGCTGCATAATATTCCTCCCTGGGTTGGACTCTATGGCTGATATATACAAGGGGGTGCTCTTTTCCCTCTGAGGAGACCTGGCTGAGTACAGCCCACAGCCCATGCATTGAAGCTTCTGCCTCTCAACAAATTATTTGCTTTAATCTGGGCTGGCTAACACAAGAGGTCCTCCCAAAGCCCCTTTACGCTTTTGGAATGCCTACTCACAAGCTAGGGTCCACACTACTTTGTCTGGCTTGTTTTTCCTCATCAGGTCTGTGAGGGGAGCAGCTATTGTACTATAACTGGGAACAAATTTTCTATAGTACCCAGCTGTCCCCAAGAATGCTTCACCTGCTTTTTGGTAACAGGGACAGGTCACACCTGGATAGCTTCCACTCTGGCAGGTTCTGGCCTGATCTTACCACTCCCTACTTTATGTTCCAGATAGGAAACCTCTGTCATAACCACCTGATACTCACTGGGCTTAATGGTCAACCCTGCCCTTTACAGTCTGGCCAGGACCTCCCTGACATCCTGAAGGTACTCATGCCAGAAATGGCTGTAAATAGCAATATCATTATGGTAAGAAAGAGCATAATCCCCTGCTCCTGCTAGGATATGATCTACCAGCCTCTGGAAGGTTCGCTGAGGCATTTTTCATCCCAAAGGTCATCTTTGTGAGCTCATATAATCTGAAAAGAGTCACAAAGGCTAACCTCTCTCTAGCGGTGGGAGTCAAGAGCACCTGCCAGTAGCCCTTGGTCAGATCGATAGTTGTCAGATACTTAGCCCCACCCAGCTGCTCTAAGGCTTCATCTGTCCTAGGCATAGGGTAAGCATCTGACTCTGTGTAACTATCTAGTTTTCTGTAGTCTACACAAAACCTGGTGCTGCCATCTTTCTTTAGTACCAGCACCACTGGGGAGGCCAAGGACTGCTGCTGGATTACCCCAGTTCCATCATATCCTGTATCTCCTCCCTCAGAGTCTGTCTGACTCACTCAGGCACCCTGTAAGGAGCCTGCCTGATATGGCTTTTGGGTCCATTATCCACATGGTGCTGCACCACATGGATACATCCAGGTTTCCTAGTGAACATGCCCCCGAACTCCTGTAACACTGCTCAGATGTCTCCAACCTGGGTAGGGGATAGCAGCTAGGAAATTGCTGCCCTTTCCACTAAGGTATCAGTTTGAGCCTCACTGAGGAGATCAGTCACCAGATACCCCTCAGACTCCACCTGCCATCCACTGCAAATACTCAGCACCAGGGCCTCTCTAGCATGGTAAGGCTTCATCATGTCAACATGGTGCAATCTGTGCCCCTGCCTCCTGCCTAGCAGTTCTACCATGTTGTTAACACCACTGACCTTCCTTAACACTTTGAAGGGTCACTCCCAAGCTGTATGCAGCTTATTTTGTCTGACAGTAATGAGAGCCATAAACTGCTGCCCCACAACATACTCTTGGGCTACAGCATTCCTGTTATACCAGACCTTTTACTGCTGTTGAGCTCCTGCCAGGATCTCCAGTGCCAAGCCCATGATCTCCCTAAGCCATGTCCTGAAGTTTAGGATATATGCTACAACAGACTCCTTGTGCTATTCACACTTACCCTCCCACTCATCATGAATCCAATTTAAAGGTCAACTCACCCTTTGTCCATACAGCAACTCAAAGGGTAACACATCTGTGAAATCTTGGGTTACCTCTCTTTCTTGCAAACAGCAGATAGGGCATATATGTGTTCCACTCTCTCTTAAACTGGTCTGCGAATTCCCTTAACATGGTCTTTAGTGTAGAGTTTAACCTCTCCACAAGACCATTAGTCTGGGGGTGATAGAGGGTAGTCTTTAGGTGCTTCGCCCCACAGTGCTACCACAGACAAGCCCGAAGGTCTGGCATGAAATTGACACCTCTGTCAGTCAGTATTTGCTGTCAGAAAACCTACTATGCTGAAAATCTCTAAGAACATTTGCCACCTTCTTTGCCTTGATGGAGGACAGAGCCACCACCTCAGGATATCTAGTAGCATAATCTACTGCTACCAGGATATACTTCTTCCCTGTGGAACTTGGGATACTCAATAGCTCCACAATATCCATTGCTACCCACAGAAATGGCTCCTCAATCCCAAGCAAAGGCATCAAAGGAGCCTTGATCTTGTTCCCTGCCTTGCCTATTTTTTAGTACTGCTCAGAGGGTCTGCAGTACTCTTTTACATCCTTTGCAATCTTAGGCCAATCAAAGTTCTGCATAATACATCTCTTGGTACGCTGACCTGCAAAAGTAATGTCATAGGCTATGACTAGAAGTTCCAGATGGTAGGTTCTAGGCACTGCCAACTGCTGTATTACCTCATCCTCTAGACCTCCCTGAGGGGTCCATTCTCTATACAGTAACCCTTTGTTCCAGTATATAGACTCCCCTTTTCCTTGAGGATCAGGTGCCTCCCTAGCTACCTCTCTTAAGCCTCATAGTGTACGGTCTGAGAGCTGAGCCTGTCTCAACTCTATCTTTGTGACCATTCCCAGCTCCTTTTCCACAGGAAGCCTGATATCCTCTGACATCAGTGCCTCACTGTCAGCCTGGGTACTACCACTCACCTCTGTCATTGCAGTAACTCTGTCCAAGGGATCATCAGTACTTAAAAGCAACTGTGGCTCACCTTCGGGCTCACTGCTACAGGATAGCTCCTTCCCAGAAATAGCCACCTCACCACTCTTGGCTTCAGGTGTAGGGTCTATCTCGGTCTCCCCAGGCCACCAGACCCACATACCTGTCACCAAGCCTGACTGCATGTAACTGCATGCACACAAGTTACTGCATTATCAAAATCATTTCCTATCAAGACATCTGCAGAGATATCCTCAAACACATTTCTTGCTTGCTTCATTTTCCACCCTCTCAGTCAAGGTGAACTCTGGCCAAAGGCATTTGGAATGGGGTCCCTCCTAAAGCTCTGACTGTAGTGGACTGCCCAAGCAAGTACTGCTCCTCTTTAACCACTGCAAGCTTCCCAATGGTTATGTCAGAGGCTGTGTCTCTCTTAGCAGTGACCTGTTTTCCATCCACTAAGATAGGATATAAACTCTGGTGATAGTTTGGTACCCTTGTTCTTTGCAGACAACTCACCACTGGCATACTGTTATTCCCACGTGCTGGCTCCCCCACCTTTTGTTCCCCACCTTGCTTCCATGGACATCTATATGATAGATTGCCCCACTGGTTACATTTAAAACATCTAACCCTTGATCCTGGCCTTGTACCTGAATTAGTGACTGCCCCTGTTACTGATGGGCTCTGTTGAGGTGGTTTAGGCTGCCACCATGGGCTCCATTATATCCATGTGCAGGACTGGATATCCCCTTCTTACAAGCAGTGATGCACTACTTGCTAAGTAGAGATCCCCTTTTCCTCACTTTATCTGCAGGGTTACACTCCAGGTCTGCCAACCAGATTCTCATGTCCTCAGACAAAGTGCTAAGGGCTTGTTTCCTCACCAAAAGTATCCCCGCCCTTCAAAAGTGGTGACATGACACACACTCACCCACCTATGAAAGCAAGTGATTAATTCAAGCAATATAATCACATACACTTTCATACGGGTTGGAGACAGTGGCATTGACAAAAAGGCAGGAGTCAGAGCTTGATGTGGCAGAGTTGAAGATGTTAAGATTTGCACTGGGTGTGACGGTGATGGACAGGATTAGGAATACGTATATTAGAGGGTCAGCCCAGGTTGGAAGGTTTGGAGACAAAGCCAGAGAGGCAAGATTACGTTGGTTTGGACATGTGCTGAGGAGGGATGCAGAGTATATTGGGAAAAAGATGCTAAGGATGAAGCGGCCAGGTAACAGGAAAAGAGGAAGGCCTAAGATAAGGTTTATGGATGTGGTGAGAGAGGACATGCAGATGGTTGGTGTGACAGAGCAAGATGCAGAGGACAGGAAGAAATGGAAACAGTTGATCTGCTGTGGCGACCCCTAACGGGAGCAGCTGAAAGAAGAAGACACTTTCATCTGCCTTGCCTCTATGCTCACAAAACTTTTCTTCTGTAAGCGTCAGGTGTTAATTTAAAACATTCCCATAACATTGCTTTACTTTATCATAGTTTAAACAATCAATAGCATACAATTTAGAAACAGCAGTTACAGCTTTACCATGGAGTAAGGGGGTCAGGAGCCATACCCAGAGCTCTTGGTCAATATTATACTGTTTACATACTCTTTCAAACATACGAATAAACCTATCAAAATGATCACCCTCTGTAAATTGTGGAAGAAATTTACTGACTTTTATTGCATCTGGGGTTCAGTTACTCCCTTGCCCATTACCTCCATGAACCTGATGAAGAGTCACCATCTCCTTTTCATGTTGCCTCTGCCTCTCATTTTCTTCACCTTCCATATCCCACAGTCTCTCTGCTGATTCTATTTCTAACTGTTTGGCCTCCAGTTCAAGTCACTTTAACTCTAGACAGATTTTTAAGTCCTCTGAGGAAGAGTTGAGCTGCCCATTTTCTGAGAGTGTACATCCCCAAGGCCAGTCTGGTTGTCCTCCTGGTTGCTGGTATGTGATGCAGCTGTGACTAAGGCTGCAATAATTTCTTCTTTAGTCAGGTTGGCATGCACCACTCCTTTGTCTTGGCACATCTCAGCCAACTGGCTCCTTCTCAGGTTGCCATACTCCTCTGCTGACATCCTTTCCTGCTCTCCCTGACTAACTAAGCTAATAGAAAAATAAATAAAACTATTGTGATATGAAACTTGGAATGTCTACCATGTGACTGCTTGAGAGTACAAGCACCTTCTTTAGTGACCACTGTTTACAGGCTACAGGAGTTCAGTAGCCACACCACTTAATCCTAATATGTGATGTGGTGATCCCACCACTGCCAACCAATATGTGACAACCCACTACTGGAACAGTAACCAAGCAGCCTCAGTCCTCACCACTGGCACCAGTGGGGGGCATACACTGAGAGGATGGCAAATACACACATAGTATTTCCAGATGAAACTCTCTGCACCAAAGTGCAATTTCCCTTAGGAGCACACAGACACCACAGTCAGTCCAGGGCTGGTTTATCTCTATTTATCTAGATCACCAGTAAGACTCCTCAGTGGCACAGCTATAGAGTTGAGATCTCAGCTGAGTGACCAAGCCAAGACCTATCAACATGCTGTCTGTCCAACCAGTGCTTTGTGTCCCTGCCCAAGTAGCTGACACATACATGTTTTGAGGTTTGATTTACACACACACACACACACACACACACACACACACACACACACACACACACACACACACACACACACACACACACACACACACACACACCTGGGAAAGGCTGGCACAGGTTTACTAGCTATACTTCCATCTGCCTAGACTATAAGGTAGTTATCACTGCCACCAGCCAACTCTTATCAGCTATTTTAAGGCGCTTAACAAAGGGTGTACAATCTTACTGTGTAGTACTAATATTAGTACAAATTGTAGTTTGACCGAGAGTAAGGCTATTAAGAGTGGCCCACATGGTGTCACCAAATAAATTTGTAAGAACTCTCAAAACTTAAATATCTCTACACAGATCAGCCTGAATGAAATGTTTAAATATATTTAATAATAAATAATAGAAGAACAAGAAAATATTCAGTGTATATTCACAGTGACATCAGAGTTCAAAATCAGAGGAAATATTTGAAACAACATTGCAGGACAGTCTCAAATAAATAAAGAAAAATATCTAAACTAAGCTTCACTATATTCCTGACTGTATCTCAGAGAATTATACTATAACCTAAGAACTTACTATTAGAGGTAGGCAGATGTGTGCTGAATGGTTCCTGTTGTTGCCAGGTCCAAGGCAGAATACAGAATGCTCTATCTCTCTAAGAAATTTATCAAATTAATATCTCAAATATTACTGCTGGGATAGCTTGCAGAATGACATCATGTCTTGTCATCTGACCCTAGTTCCCAGGTAACCCCCCCCTACTGCTGGAAGCTTGACAGTATTTAGCATCTGCCAGTGAAGATACACAGACCTCAGATCTTTGGCAGATGCTGGAAGTCATAAAAAAATTGCATTCCTCCACATTTCAAGATTAGTAATTATTTCATCCTAAAGACAATATAGAAAGCTCCATAGTATAGACATTGTGTCTCTTGCTGCCTTGAAACTGAAAGATACTATCTTGTATTGTGTAGCCATAAAGTAATTTAACTTTAGCTATTTTTTTCTGAAGTTAACCTCCTGAATTCCAGCTTCCACTGTTAAAATATATACATTTAAACAGTTACAGTAGTGGATGTACATTTATATTCTATTCCACTAGTGCTCACTGTGGTTACATTTCAAACAGCATTTTGCAAAAACCTTTTCAACACATACCTCTGTAGCAGCAGTTTGATACACACATGACATACAGCTCTAATACAGTTGTAACACAAGCATCTTATATAAATCATGTTGATATTCACAAATGACATATAATTATTTACAAAATTCCAGATAGCTGTGCTGGCAGTATCCTCCTTTGTCAAAGGCTCTACTTTTAAATTTAAAAGTTTCAAAATGTCAACTTTCATATGGTCGAGACCATAAAATTGAAGTTATGAAACTTTGAAATTTAAATAAAAAAAACAGAAACAAAAAAAAAATCTGTTTTTTTTTACATTTTTGCAGGGGGCAAGCCCCCCTGCAACCCCACCAATTAAATACACCAACCCCAAGATTGGACTACAGTGAGGAAAACCATCAATATACCATTCTGTGATGTACATCAATCTTCATTTAAATGGTTGGAAGTTTCAAAACTTCGATCTTATGGTCTCAACCATAAGAAAGTCAACATTTGGAAAATTCAGTTTAGAAGTAGACCCTGCTATATACCTTGTGTATGGCATGTATACATTCATAATGTTGTCTGTGGTCAGCTCTTGCCTTCTCTGGCTGTTGTGATACTAGCTGTCCTTCACAGTTCACAGTCCCTACAACAAACAAGCTGCATTGTGTTGCACAACTTTACAAATGAATCATTCCCTGAAATTTGAACCCCAAAAGTGTTGAATAAACTCCTTCATACTGTTATGAGGAACATTTCACTATATGCAAATACCAATAAAAGTGTGTAAACACAATAAGCATATCAAATTCCACAAAGGATAACATTTATTTCTGAAAAAAAACACTCCTTTGCAGTGCATTGCAGTGTGGCCCCACCTGATAAATGTCCTGCTATTATAGAAAACCTTTCCATGATACCTATGTAGATTGCATTGTTATTCCATGCACTAATTCTCAACAAATACAAGCCTAGATAAATGGGATAGGGGCTTCATTTTCTGAAGAATGCATTTATAATAAATTAAATTAAAGTGCATTACAGAGTCAAATGATACGGCTGGAAAGTGTGATATGCATGGTATCCAGGGCAATAAACTTTTTATTAATTCTTTGGCTGATAAACTACGTCATTTGTAGCAAACCTGACAAGCCAGAGGTTGCAGTAAACAATATTACATGGTTGTAACACTCATTTAAAGAAATAGAAGAAAGGAAGACTACTGTCAGCTGACAGTGTTGCAGAAAAAAAAATTGCATCTTCTAATTTTGCTATTGAGATTTTGAAAATAAAGTGGAATTATTTGAAAAAGTGCAAACATCTTTGCAAAACATGCTGAATGATTTCAAAGTTAAAACAAGTAGGAAAATTTGAATACATTTGGTGTGCCTGAAGAATGAGCTGAGAAGCAGGGGGTTGATAAAACTTTGCAACTTATTTTTCACCCAGAGAAGACACTGAACATATTGCACTGACTGATATCACAGAAGAACTTCTTTTAACAGCTGTAATACATTAAAGGGTGAAGCTCAGCTTACTTTTATAAAATTCTTGAAGAGTAGTAACAACAAATGAATGCTTTCAGCTACTATGAGGAAGCAGAACATTTTGATAATAGAAGCCTCAATGTCATTATTTGCTGACTTATATTATAAAATTGTTAAACAATGTCAGGCCTTTATTGATGTAAAACATAAAATGTGTCGAAAACAGATCAAATCTACCATTATTTATTCAATAAATTTAAAAATAATGTGGAAATCTATTCCTCTGATTTTTTTCCATGGAAACTGAAGCCAGGCATGAACTTTCAATCTTTAGAATTATGTAACACCTTGTCCTGGACTTTTCCACTTGCTTTTCATTCAATGACTGAATAATGGACTTGGACTTTTAGATCTAGCCTTATTATTTCCTGCTTCTTTTTATATAATTTTCCCCCTTTTTTCCCCTTTTTGTTGACATGGGTGTGGTATAGGGAACATTTTCCCTTTACATATGAGTATCACATTTATTCTGAGAATGAAGCTATATGCGTTTCTTTCTTTATTAATAAACATCAACATAAATTAAAATACTGTAAATTTTAATGGTGCTTATACCTTTGCTAAAATTAGATTATTATTAAATTATTGAAAAATGTAAAGAAGTGTTAATCCTGCTTCAAGAAATGCATATTACTGATACCGATGTGCAATGTTTTCATAGATGTGATAAGTATAAATGGATTGCATATGCTTGTAATAATTTTGATACTTCTGAAACAGCAGGAATCATGATTATCATTAAAAATGTTTTGTATTTTGTGAAGTTAAGAGTATCTACTACGTGTTGAAGAGGTCATGTAATTGCCATTTCTTTAAAAACTGATTATTGGACTATGGCAGTAGGTTCAATTTATGGTCCATTTATTGAATATCAACAATTGCTAGATAGCATTAGTAAAACCTTACAAAAATTAGGTAATCTCGCACAAATTGTTGTGGAAGACTGGGATGCTATGTTAAATTCTCATTTAGAAAACTCTTATTTTCACAGACGAAATGCCTATCAAGTATCAATGAGTGGCTTCTACAAACTTATTTAATACAAACAAAATTTATCTGAGAGTTGGCGTGAGAAGTATCCTGAAAGAATGGAATTTATTCATATAGCTCATGTGACTGAATTATGTTTTAGATTCAGTGTTTATGATGAGTCATGATTAAATTCCTAAGGACAATTTAGAAAAATGTATTACATGTTCTTTCTCAGATCATGTAACTGTTAGATTTACCATGTCAGCGGATTATGAGGAGTATAACAAAAATGATTTAAATTATGTTAAAATATTATTGATAGTATGCATTCCTTAAAAAGAAACAGAGGACCTGAGCTGGATGAATTTATTATTGAGTTTTATATTGAGTTTAAAGATGATCTGTTACCTGATTTACTTCAACTAATAAGCTTTATGCCAATCCCTGACAGGCTCATCCCTGCCCATATGCAATAAATAGAATAATATTAGTATTAATTAAAAAAACTTGGAAAGTAGTCACTTTACTCAAATAGTATAGGTCAGTATCTATTCTGAACATTCATTATCATGTTATTGCTAGAGTCATAACCCAGAAAATTACATATCAACTTGATAAGATATTGTTTACTTCTCAGTTTGGCTTTATCTATGCAAGAGGCTAACAATCCTGTTCAAGCTATTATAAATGAGGTAGCAAAGGAAGGAGCTGACACAACTTAAGTGATAAAATTGGATTATCTAAAGCTTTTAGTCTCTCAAGCAGAGCTAGGCTTCACAATGGCACAGTGGATATCATTTTCAGCTCACAGCAAGAAATTTCCCAGTTTGATTCTTAGCTGGGATGCCTTCAGTGTAGAGTCTGCATGCCTTCCTGTGTTCACATAGGTTTCTCTGGATGCTTCAGTTACCTCCCACATTCCAGAGACATGCAATAGATATATCGGGCACTGTAAATTGGCAGTAGGTATGAGTGTGCATGCATGTGTGTTGTACAGAAAAATAATGATGGCAGGGCTAGCCATCTAACAATGTGATCATTGGCTCTAAATGATGGTCACTGTTGATGTCATACCCAGACCCCATGTGCAAAAATGGGAAAATGATGGTTATGGATGGATGGATATATATTAAATTTACCACAAGAAAGGAAAAAAAGATAATTTATAAAAAGAACAACACAGCAAGGAAAATTGTTGAATTTTGAACTCGTGAAAAAGTTAATTTCAAGTGTTTTTTTGCAGGGGTCAAGCCCCCCAAGCCCTCTAAAAAGTCATTAATGGCAACTCCATAGTCATACCAATTCTAATGGGAGATATTTCCAAAGCACACATAGACATTGCAGTAGCAGTGATTTATAATGGAAAACATTGACAACATACTCAGCAACAAGAAGAGTTGTCGAATTTGTGAGCTTGTGAAAAAGTTAGCTTCAAGTTTATTTTTTGAATGTGGGCCCCTACCTCCACCCAATCTGGGATCAGCCCTCCACACCCCTGAAATTTTATGTGTGTGTCATGTGTGTGTGTGTGTGTGTGTGTGTGTGTGTGTGTGTGTGTGTGTGTGTGTATATATATATATATATATATATATATATATATATATATATATATATATATATATATATATATATATATATATATATATATATATATATATATATATATATATATATATATACACCAACTCCACGGTCAAACAAATACAGGAGGGATAACCTAAAACCAGTGAATGACTGCCCTTGCACACTTAAACATTGCATCAGCAGTGATTTACAATGAAAAACTGTAATCTGCATTGTTTGTTGGACTGAGGTGTCTCCAGTTAGCACTGCTTAGTGCATTCCATTGGGTGGACACTGTTCCATATATCATATATCCTGGTTTTATCAGTCAGCGCATTCCATCTGTTGATTAAATTTGTGTGAACCAAATATTTTGACACAAATGTATTGCTGACCACTTGTGTTTTAGATCAAAATGTTTAGATGAATTGTGTATCACACAAATGCAAAGTTGACCAATTTACATAGACCAGCTTGTGTTTGTGGATTGTATATATTTAGGTAGATACAAACATTTATACGTACATACACATACATCACATACATATACCATCCATGTGTACTGCAGTAGTGAGCTGCCTTAGTATGTATCAGTTCAGGAATGTTTAGTACTCTCTTTAACAATTTACTTAAAGTTGTACACCATACGCTTTTTTACAGCAAAGACATACAACACTATATTTTTTCAGGATAGATACTTTCTCAACTTTACAGATATAATTTTTTAATAACTACTTCCCTATGGCATAGCCATACATTTATATAGCAACATTCTGCAATGTGTTAAATTTCCTTAGAGCAAGACACTTAACTGCTTTTGGAAATGAAGCGTGGAAGGGGAAGGATGAGTTAAGATTAATTAGGCTTTATTAATAAACATAACAGAAGTTGAACATATTACATTGTTTTCAGCTATAACTCATATACATATGGGCAGAAACATATTTGGTTCAACCAGGGCTCTGGGCAAGTACTATGAACCAAATCCCCCCACCAGCTCTTCAAGTTAAAAAAAATAGCACTTCATTGTAATAAACTGATTGGTACATTGTAAGTGATTGGCTTATCATGGTTAGATGTACTCCCTCACTCTGCCAGCTCTTCCATTGAAGAACCAAAAAAAAAGCATGTTCCTTTTACTGGCACACCAACCAAGTGGTTAGATACATGACAGGCCCTCCAGGGGTTGGGAGGGTGGCCTAATGGTTAAGGTGCTTGCCTTACAAACACAAGGTGCAAGGTTTAAATCTCACAGAAGATCATTGGCTAGGCTTAAAATGGCTCGTAAGAGCAGTTAGCCTGGTACTAATCTATGAACCTTACCCCGGCCATTTACGTCCCATTTCTGTGCCCTCCCCTGAACCCTCCTTCAACATATTTTGTTAAAAAAAAACTTCTTTTAAACTGCAGCAAACTGTTTTCTACAAATGTAGCAAGCAGTTGTTACAGTTTATACTCTGCTTGCATGGAGTGTTACAACACTCAGGTTTTAGTTAAAAAAATCTTTTTAAACTATAGCAAACTGCTTGCTAAAATATAGCAAACAGCTGCTACAGTTTATACACTGCATGCATGGAGTGCTGCAGTGCTCAGCTTTTAGCTTAAAAATAACTTTTAAACTATAGCAAACTGCTTGTTTCAATGTAGCAAGCAGTTGTTACAGTTTAGACCACACATGGAACACTACAGTGCTCAGGATTGACCACAAATGCAGTTCTGGCTTTTAAGATCAGGGTTGGCATATTGCTTTCCTCAACACTTTGTACTTGAGGCAGATGTCTCTCTCTCCCTGCCCTTATTAAGCTACTGCATATGGAATAAGTAAGCAACTTTCATTTTCTCCTATTTTTTCATATCTCAACAGCCCCAGAAAACATTACCTACAATTGTGAGCAGTATCAGCAGAGATCAACCTGGCTATTGTAACTTGTAAGTATGACAAGTACCGAAAAATATAAAATAATGTAAAACTTATATAATTTTAAATTATGGTACCAATAATTAATGCAGTAGCACATTAGATTTTATCAGATCATCACAGAGCATAAATAAATAGTCAGTTCATAAAATCATGATGTTTATATAAATGTATTTACTGAACCTGAGAAGTTGAACAAAATGCATTGCATCAGTAATCATATTACCTGTCACTGAAGCAGAAGTTATCAGCTATTTACTCCTGCAATACTTCATTGCAGATTGATTGCAATATGTCATTTTACAACATAAAGCAGTTAGTCATTCATATCTTAAAATAAGCAGTAATAACATTTCTCCATAAGCCCCACCTTTTCCTCTCTCTTTAAAGTTATTTTTTATTGCAGGTCCAGCAATGCTCAATGTATTTCAGCTGCAAGCCTCCCAAGATAGGAAATATCTCAACTTCCCTATGCCTACCTAGGGATGTCTTCACAAGGGAAAATAATTGCACTCACTTCAGTTTCTCCTCCAATGGGTAAAAGGTTTGCTGACCTTGTTAGTTCCATCCATTATGCAATCAAAGTACCCCACCCTCCACCAATGGGATTACACCATCCATGTTAATCAGGGAGGAGGGATAGCTTAGGTCCACCAGACCAGGTTGGTGGCTGCCTTTCAAATTTCCTCATATTCCATCTGTCTGCCATCATTTATGTCTTGCTTCATAAATTCTCTACTGAAGGCACTTTACAGCCTTACCAATGTAGAAGGCATCACATGATAAACACTTTGTAATATAAATCACCTACAACAGAACAATTAATAAAATGACCTAAAATGGTATAACTTTCTAATAATTATGTTAGGACCTTTGTATACAAATCAGCATTGTTTATCCATACCACATTTACACATACATAAACTTTGTCTAGAATGATTCATACTGCCTTCCTTTTCTCTCCAGAATACTCTTAATAATCACTCTATTTTTCTATACAGAAGTTGTTTCCTTTCCCAGTCTATGCAACAACTTTTCATTAATGATTATTAATCTCCAGTTTTACGCAAAATATGTGCAATAGTCTTGGAACCATTTCAATATTGCAAGACCATTGTCTTATAAGCTGTGGTACTGGTACCTTTCATTAGTAGTTAACTGTTTATAGGATCTGATAATATTGGGACAAATCTAGTATACCTACCAATAAGAACCTTATTTTTAATCTGGTCTAGCAATTTCTTGGGAAAACTTCTGCCTATCAACATCCTAGTAATGTATCCCCTTTTTTATGAAAACTGTATATCACTGAAGATGATTCAACAAAATGTTACAAGTTGGCCTTTGACCAAATTTTTCATTTGCCAGAGTGGATTGCTACTGTTATAATGTAAATAACTATTAAAATATGTTAGTTTGTGAGAAATTATTGAACCAAAAGAACAAAGAACTAGATTTAAGTTGTTTAAAAATTTTAACATCTAAGTAACTATTAGTTCTTTCAGATCATTGATAGATTAAACACTGAAAATTAGCAACATTTTCCAAATCTGAAAACAAATCCAGTTCTATCACTGATCCTTCCCATAAAATGAAGAGATTGTCCAAACACCTACAATATAGCTTTAATTTTGATGAGTATCTTGGGTGATAGTTTGAAATGTTGGGACCTGGTAAAGTGAGTACTGTAATATGGAGACTGCATAGATGAAAAAAAATGGAGTTACACACAAACACACACACACATACACACATATATATATATATATATATATATATATATATATATATATATATATATATATATATATATATATATATATATATATATATATATATATATATATATATATATATATATATACTAAGCCCAACATTGCCAGGTATTGGAATATTTCCTTTTCCCTGAGATATGGTTATCTCTGAGTTGGTGTATCCAAGTCTGGGTGGGGGCTTGCCCCCATATCAGAGATGCAGGGGTTTTACCCCCTACCAAAATAAACAAGTTTAAAAGAAAAGAGCAATGTTTGATATTCACACTTCTGCATTTTCAGTCTGTTTTTTGTTTGATTTGTCAGCAGTCGGTGTCACAAATGCTGTCATTTTACGCAAAATATGTCTAATAGTTTAGGGGGTGATATGTTGAGTTAAAAATATCTCTAGGGTTCAGAAAAGGCTCACTGCAGGTAGATCAAATTACTACAACTATGAGAAAATGTAATTCAGAGACAGCAATGACTGCAATGAGACAGACCTCATTATCAGCTCACTAACATGTCTCTGAATCACACTCTAGCTAAAATTAGTGTTGTTAGACCTGAGGGTCTTAATATAACTATATGGAATTATAAGAATATTACACCATATTTAGGTAACTTTTAGTTGCTGCATTATAGGAGTGATTTATATTACAAAGTGTTTATCATGGAATGCCTTCTAGATCAGTAAGACTGTAAGGTAGTTTCAGCAGAGATTTATGAATGAGGCAAAAATAACACTCCCTAAAAGCCCTCAGCATTGTATTCGTATTTGAAAAGATTCACTTTTTTCCAAAAAGTTTGTAAGTCTCCAAGAGGTAGGACCTAGAAGGACACATTAGAAAATGCAGAATTAATATAGCAAATCAGATTACATTCTTGGGTGATCCCAGGTTTCAATGCAAACATTTCCATCTCTAGTGTGTTTAGATTAAGAGCAGCCATGTTACATTTTTAGCTTGATTTTAAATAATCATGTTTTCTCATGAAAAGTGCTGATTTAATTTTTAGCACATAATCATATTTATTCTTTCAATGATATGTTTTAAGCAGGTGAGATGATGGGTAATGATATGAGTCACCTGACTGTTGTCTGTTACACAATTTCAAGTAGTTTCTGTCTATCTTTGTGAAGAAGTTGTCTTGTTTTAGACAAAAATGCTAAATTAAACTGGTTGTTTATGTCAACTGTTGTTGGCTGTTTGTTTCCTTATTTGGAAGGAAGAGAGGGTATAGTGTGAGACATAAATAATGAAGATGATAGGGACATTAAAGAAATGGTGATATACCTTTGAACTACATGATGTATATGATAAACAGGAAGCATACTTATTGTATCTATTTTTGTAGTCCTCAGTGGTTATGGTTTGGCTGTCATATGTTCTTCAGAATTGTCTCCCCAGGACATTATCATGCATGTTGCTTGTTTTTTGAAAATATGCTGCCCGAGAGTTAATAATGTGAGAAGTTTCCCTGATCAGTATGACTTTTTGTGACATGAGGAATAATGAATGTTTGGAGTGATGCTTTGTGGAAACCTGGGGACAGCAGTTGTATGATAAGGCTTCCATATGATCAGTATTGTGCTTCTAACCTTAAAATCCACTGTAATTCTGCATTTTCTGTCATGTTTACTAAGTCCCCCCCTCATACTCCCAGTCACAACTTGTAAAACTTGGAATACAAATGTATGTGTGTTACCATTTGTTAGTGTGTGTTTTGCTAAAGCACTGCAATCATTCCCTCTTCTCATGTAATACAAATGATCCCGCACTCTCTCTTTCAGTTTCCAGTTAGTTTTACGTATGTAAAATCTGAAACACAAAACACAGTGTGCTGCATATATAACATTCTGTGTATTTCAGTCTGCTGAAACCCTCAGTTTCCATAAATAGCCTGTCTCTGGATGCTTAAAATACAAAGACTGATCAATATAGTCACAGTATGCACATTCCTGACACTTATGTGTACCCAATTGCCTTTCCCCTAAATTATGATATAATCTAGGATAACTTAAATGTTGTTTAAGGTTCTTTTTGTTTTTATACATGAAAATAGGCCGTTGGCCTACCAGCTCTTTTACCTTCTCATCAGTGTGTAAGATATGCCAGTTACTTCTGACCACTTCCCTAATCCTGTTCACCTCAGATGTATAGGTAATAACCATGGGCATCTTCACAGAACTGCTTTTAGTGTACTTAACTGTATTATTTCATTGTGAAAAATAGGGCTTGGCCCTCCCTCCTCTTTCCTCATTTGTTTTACAATATGCCTTGTCAATTTCCACATGCCCATACCCTCTATCCATAAAGTCATCCCATAGATAGCATAGTCCCTCATGAAAGTCCTTGTCATTACAAGATAAATGTGAGGTCCTCATAGCCTGTCCCTTAATGATATTACTAAAAATGTGTTGTGGATGCATACTTTCCCTGTGCAAATACATGGGACAATGACACTCTTTCCTGTGAATACTGGTGGTTAGACCAGTTCCTTGCTTGATTATAGTTACATCCAAAAAAATCAATTTTATTCATGGATTTACTTTGGGTGAATTTAAGAAAGTTACTGCTGGTGTTCAAATATCGGGTATTGATTTCTAAACTCTCCTCATCCCCCTGCCAAACTATAAAAACATCATCCACAAAACGTCAATATATTATTATATGTGGGTTCAAATTATTTAGAATGTGTTGATATTCCCATTCCATCATTACTAAGTTGGCATAGGAGTTCACACAGCTAGTGCCCATAGCAACTCCTGCTTTTTTTCCAGTAGCACTTGTCTTTGAAGAAAAGTATGTTATTCTCTCGAACAAATTCCAGAAGTAAACAGAATAGTTCCACCTGTTTTGATTCAACATTTTCATATCTATCTAAGGCACCTTTCACCATCATTATCCCCTCCTGATTGGGAATACATGTAAATAATGAGATCACTTCTAGAGTTGCCAGGATCTCAATACTTTTACTGTTCTCTCCATTGATTGCATTATATAGATCCCTTATAAAATGCTCTGTGTCCCTTAACACTACCTCAGATTCATCCCAAACCTTTCTAAGTTGTTTATCAAGAAACCTAGTGATAGGCTGTGTCAACCAGCCCCCACCCGCTACAATGGGTCTAAACGGAGGCCTCATGGGATGCTTATGTATTTTTGGTAACCCATGCATTTGGGGTATAAGTGGATTCTGCACTATAAAATAATCATACAGTTTCTTAGTGACAAGTCCTAAATTCAGACATTCTAGTAAACAGTTGTCAAGCCTGCATGTCAAGTCATACACCATTACTGCATCAATACTAACATAAATGTTAAAATCACTAAGCATAGTAGACATACTGTCATAATAATAAGTTGAATCAAGAACAACCACCAGTCTCCCCTTATCTGCTGGACGAATAACAATATTTGTGTTACATTGCATTTCTAACAAGGCTTGTCATTCACTTTTAGTTAAATTATCTGAGCTACTGTGCCTGTTTAGTTCCCTGTGACTAAAACGCTCATACAAATCATTTTCACAGGCTAATAAAAACACTTCAACAGCAGGAGGCAATGCTGGTACAAACATACTAGGCTTTTTAAATAATTTAACTTCTTTGTTTTCACCATCATTACCAAACATTAATTTTAATGTTAAATTACGTGCTAAGAGACGAAACTCAACAAGCAATGCTGTAATGTCAGCCCCAGTAGTAGGAACAAAAGTCAAACCTTTAGTCAGCAGCGACTCTTCTGCTGCTGTTAAACTGTAGCTGGAAATATTCCAAACGAAACTCCTTGTTCCAACCCCCACATTTTCTTGATGGTTCTGGATTGGTTGGATGGTAGCGTCTCCTTCCTCTTCTGACCCCCTCTGTAGTTTTCTAAATCCTGGGACTTCCTTCTGGTACTGTGATATGGCAGGGGTAGTCCTGGGAAAAAAAAGAAGACAAAGATTTCATTTGGGGCTGAAGTATTTTATGCCTCACAACCAGACCCATTTCCACTGTCTTTGATGTTAAAACTACATTACTCAAACCTTGACACTCACCTACCGGGGTGGAGTAAGTAGAAGTTTGTGGTTCTGGTGATGTCACTTTACCTCAGTCACCTGGATTGGTCACTTCGTCTGTCACCGCTTTCTGACTAACGTGACTAGATGATAGTACTTCCTGATTCAGTGTTCTACTCATTACACACCAATTATTCGGCCCTTCAGCTTCAGAAGTGCAAGGATTTTTTGCACTAAGTTCCTGGCGAGTTTGTACCTTGGTTCAAGTAAAAACTTATTGTTTGGAAAAATCATTAATGTCCATTGTCTGTTTCTTCCATTTTTGTTGTAGCAATCGTTTTTCATATCCCACAACTTTTTTAATTAGGTCATTGGAATAAATAGCTGCTGCTGCTTCACCCACTGCACTAGTTAAGTCTTGTTGCTGTTGAGATATTTTATCATACAGCTCAAGTTCTACAGGCTGAAAGAGTCTATTAACAATTTCAAATAAGCCCGACTGGTGTTTAAGTTGATCTGTTGCCATTGAGCCAACAAAGAAGGATATATGTCACCATAAGTAGGCATGTTAAGGACACGTAAGCCCCTAGGTACAACATTCATATTTAAACATGGCTCGAGGTGAAAACATTGACACTGTTGTCTTTTATACTTATACAAGTCATTTTCCAAAGTACGTTTTAAATCTCTAATTTGACGATCATTTATTTCAGGAACTTCATTTTCATTAACATCTAACAACTCACCAGTAAGGAGAGGATTTTCTAGGACCGTCATGCAGTTACATATCCTGTGATTCATCATTTCACACTAGGCTAGTGGCCTCTTTTCCGGGGAGGCCCAAGCTGGTATCTCTAGAACAAGGAGGAAGCTTGACATCAAACAACTTCCCTACACTGCCCTACTCTTTTGGTAGGTGCTATACTGGATATTTTACATCTATGTGAGCTGCCACCAAATAAAGCAGATGGGACCTATGAAAGGTGACACACTCAAGAGTGCAGCACCCACCTAATGTTGCAATGCAATGTCAGCAATCCAATTACTGGGAGTGGGAATAAAACCCACAACTTTTGGGCCTTCCAGTAATAAAGGCAATTGTGCTAACTATTAGTAGCCACTGACACTGCTCTAGGTCTTAAGGGTCTCTCTTTAGTGAAATCCATGCTGACCAGTGGACAGATGAACAGTAATGGATGCAGTAAAGGCTTTACTCTTGTGACAATTTATTCAGATGGCTTTTGTTGCTATATTGTTTAGCACGCCTAAGTACCCAGTGACATGATAAGCTTACACTACAAGGAAATGGAATGCAGTTCTTGTTGTTAAGAAGTTTTGCATTAATATCCAATTTACTTAATTTTTTTCTGCAAAAGTATATATTTTACTTTTTTAAAAAAATGCACTGAATGTGGTCTGACCTGAATTCTGACAAATGCAGCCATAAACTTATGTAACAAGAAAAGTACCTTGTTTCTGTAACTTGACACTCTGTGGCCATATTTCCACAATTATTTCACAAGTAAATTTTTGTACGTCAGACTTAACTGTCTGATTATGACGCTGCAAACTAGTTGCAACACATACTAAAAGTGTGGTGTGTGATTTAAATGAAACTGTGAGTAATCTGATACTTAAAGGCAGAGCTAAAGAGCTCCATGTGTCACTGAGGGCTATTTCATCAATAATATGTAACAAGCAGTTAAGGATGAAGACATGCATGAAATACTGAGGGAAATTATGGAGATTCCATCTTAGAAACCTTACGAAATAGGTAGAAATTGTCAAAGAAATAGGTAAATTAGTGTTGGTATGTCACCTTCCTAGCTTCATTTTTTTTTTTTTGTAACTGTCTTTGGAGGAGATGCTGATGAGGAAGCCAGTGTATATTTCACAAGTTAAGAACCATGTCAATTTATATCAGGAAACAGTTTCTTCTGTTTGCAGTTGTGAAGTACTTATCAAACAGGTCATGTCACTTATACCAGGAAATTGTGCCATCTCTTTGCAGTTGCCGAGTACCTATCAAAAAGGGCTGTAGGAGTGCTGTGATGATGAGTCACTGTCAGTAAGAAACAGGAAGAAGTAATTTCTTGGTACTCACAGCTGTTTACAGCACTGTTTTTTGGAACATTATTATTGATTTTCTGTATAATATAGGTAACAATTCTTCCCAGAGCATAATGTCCACTAAAAGCATTTCATACTGAGCAGCACATTAAAGTAAGAACAGTTTGTGCACATTTTACTTACTCAAATTGTTAAAATCTGTTTTACTCTGGCCTGTAAAAGGAAGCTACATACTATATTGTAACAGATAAACAGATTTTAACAACTAGATAGTGGTTAAAGCTGAATAAAAAACACATATATAGTCATAATACTTTTTCACTATTGCAATTACATAAACCAAGGGGATATAGCCAAAATTAATCATTTCTTTCTGGGAGGTAGAAAGCAAACTGTCATCTTGTTCATCACCTTTATGTATAAACCCTAGAATTGTGAACATGTGAGGTAAGATATTGAACCAAGCTTGGCAGAAGAGTTGCCACCTTTTCAAATGTCCAAAGAGGGACCTTTTTATAACAAACCATATCCACAGACAGCGGAAATGATTTGATTTCTCTTTTCTGCAAAAACAGAAGCTCTGTCCTGTAGAATTTGAGTTATTTCTGCAGTTTCATATATAATAATTCATATATAATTATGGTATTTCAGATATAGAATAATTACTTTATGTAACTATAAGAGGAAACTTAGGAAACATTTATTTTTGTTCTAAACTTTCAGGGCATTTGCCATATTTCATATTTTTTCACAGAACAACTACTTACATTGGAATTGTCCTGGCAGTTAGGGCAGGGAATTTATTTATTCCTATTTATTAAGGTAGTGCATTGATCACAACAGACCAGCTGCAGGCACACCCTGGCTCTGAGATGCTAATGAGCTACTTTCTGTAGCCCAGGGTATAGGATTTGATTTCATCTATCTTCATTTGCCTGCTGCATGACTCTGAGCATGTCACTTAACAAGACAGTGCTCTTGGATTACCCTTGAAAAACATCACTTGTGTTCAGTAGGCCCGCCTGCTTAGCAAATGTTGGAATAAGTCTGGCAGTTTGTGCAAATTGTTAAGGCTCTGAGCTGTTAATTATCTGCATCCTGTAGCTGGGGGTTCAGGGTTTGATTCCTTCCACTTCCATTTGCCTACTGTGTGACTCTCAACAAGTCACTCAGTGAACCAGTACTTGTGGATTGCTCTTGAAAAAGGTCACATGTGTCCAGTGGGGTTACTTGGCTGACAAATGCATAAAAAATAAGAGGGACAGATGGTGACCCTCCTTAGCAAGGTACATATTTTCCCTTATTGGTAAAAATAGTTATTTGTGCTTCTGAACACTTTGCAGACATATGAGTTCTGGCACAGGGTAAGGGGTAGTGTGGGGGGATTTTGCTTTAATGGCTAAGACCTTGGGTGTCTGGTCTGAAAGTATGATCAACTGTAATAAATTTGGGTACCACTAGAAGCCTTGGTGTAGAGCTGAGTACACTGCATAAACTCATTTCACACAGCATTGCATCACACAAGCCTCATTATAACAGTTCATGAATAACAGAAAGGATGCATACATTCTCATAATGCATGCAGTCAATATGTACAATTTACTAGGAAATGTGACAACAAAAAAATAAAGACTTTGTTCAACATAGGCAAACCTCTCCTGTGCTCTAGCTGCCTTTTTCAATTGTTCTCACTCCCAAGTCACTGCATCTTTAAGTAGTAGGGACCATTGACAGGAAATTTGATGCTAGTCTCACACTTTCTGTGAGGAGTTCTGATCTCAGAGCACCCAGAACTCAATAACTTGCAAGTATATAGAACTCACTCTACACAGAAGTATGCAGCAAAGCATGGGCATATAACAGCTTGAGCCAGTGTGCATAAGCATCTGTAATTCAAGCTGTAATGTCCTTGTATGTATGTATGGCAGGAGGGCTGCACCATGGTGCTAAGACATGATCACAGTGTTGTACGATGGCTTTACAGGTGTAGGCATGCTGTATGTATGAATATACAGGTGATATGCTTTGTATTCATGACATGCTGGCTAGTGCCAGTATATATACAAAAGACAATGCACACTAGCAATACATCACAGGCATTGGAATGACCTGTCTTCAGTAGAATAATTGGAGGACTAACTAGCCCATGTTAACATGATATAGAGCATTAGTCATTTAAATGATCATCACTTACAATTGTACAACTTGGAAATAAGGAAATTTTGTGAATCCTCTGTCGACATGGAGTTGCCCAGAGTTAATGATGGAGTCATCATCATCATCTTCAACCACCTTTTTCCATTTTCTAGATGTAGTCAGGGTGTCATATCAACTGTTGTCACTTCTCTTGATTCTATGTGACTCTCCTACCTTCTTCAGCAGTGATGTCTGATTGCTGCAGGTCTTTTCTTTCACAATCCATCCATCTCGTTGTGGGTGTCCTTGTTTCCTTTCATCTTCTTCCTGTCTTTCCCAATTCTTTTTCATCAAGTCATCTTCTGTTTTACTGCACATTTGCCTGAACCACTATCATCTGTTCTATTTGTTTTTCTCTGAAATTGGAGCTGCTTTGGCTTTTGCTCTAATGTCATTATATCTCCATCTGTCCCACAGTGTCCCACAAAAGAATCTTGCTTGGTAAAATACCTAACAACAGCAGCAGCAGCAACAACAACAACAACACAACTTTTGGTATATGTCAGTGACAGTGAGCTGGATATCGGTGTATGCATCACTGGAAACCCATGATGCTGACATGACATTTCAGAATCTACCTTTGGCTTGGGGGTTCAAACTGAGAACAAAGGAAGGACATGCCACAAGTGCTGTGGGGTTCCAGAGTCAAATGTTGAAGCATGGCCACATTTCATAAATGAGGGAGCCTGTGCACAGCACTAACCGCAATTAATAACCTATGGCTGCTGTTTTATATATATATATATATATATATATATATATATATATATATTTTTTTTTTTTTTTATATATTTAGATATTTAGATAAATATAACAGTGCATATACACTTCTGTTAATTAGAATAAAATATAACACTGCAAATAACATTTATGTTTATTAGATAAATTTAGCAGTACATGTACACTTCTGTTTGCTAGAATATATGTAGAAAAATATAGTCACTTAGATGCATTCTGTTTGCTAGCATATGTACATTGAAGGGTTAAACTGCTCTTAGCTGAAGGCATCCAACTGTATGTAATACAAAACATTTTTTGTCTGGTACAACTTCAAGGAAATACTGATAAAGATAACTCCTTAATTCCTGAGACCAGGTGATGCTTACACTTATCAAGGGTATCAGAACTTGTCAGAGATTTGGGATGCATGGCTAGTCTTAAAAAGGTCTTTGTGACTGTTAGCCTAGTAAACACCTATGAACCTATGTATTACAAAGACATACATCTGGAGCATTTCTTCCTGAGCCTCCACTGAAAATTGGCTTCATTCCAAGTCGGACTTTCCCGGTTAACAAATGTTAAATTAATTAATTAATTAATAATTAATTAAAAACAACAGACTGTTTCATGGACAAAATCTGGATGGTACAGAAGAATATATAAAGGACGTTAAAAGTGTATGATGTTAGATCTGATTTCTTGTTAGATCTATATACTGAAGAACATCATCTGTGCTGTCTGAAAAGTTTAACCTGAGACATTAAAACCTGTAAACTGTTACATTATCGCATGTGTCGTCTGTTATATAAACACGTTATTTTATTAGTATTGAGCATAATGCAATGCTGAAAACGTTATACTCCAGGATTCATGAAGCTTGCTCCATGCTCCGTAGTAACATCGGCGATCTAGCGCCAAATATGGCCATCGAGCGATTCAGGTAAGACCTGTTTCCACATGCACTACTAGCGTACACCAAAGCTGAGCAGCTCATGGCACTTGTATGCTAATTACCCCATGTACAGCAGTGTAGCATGCGAATGAAGGTATACAGCAATTCATGAAGTGGTGCAGGCGTAGTGAAAGCATGCAGAAATGTAAACCAAAAAAAGGTTATATTTTTTCAAACATAACATCAGAGCCATGAAAGCTGACCAAACTTACGTATTACAATGTTAATATATGCCAGTGGCTAAATATACAGCCAATGACATAAAAAATAACATTTAATGTAATGGCCACACTAACACAAAGTACAACCTTTGTGCATGGGTGCGCAAATGGGAACACAAGGAAAATATATTTAGATGTCATAAAACTGCAATGTCACATAAATCATGATTTTGCTATAATAGTCAATGGTACGCATGCTAGTCCACAACCAAGGTGCAAGGGTTGCTAAGGGTCTATGACAGTGTTCTGCACGGTAACTAGAAATTAGTAATCAATGCCATGCAAATGAGTCAAGTAATACTGAATTGCAAATGTCCCGCCGGCGTAAGGATGTACCACACAGCACAGCTGTACAACACTGAGGAGTGGCTTGGAGGTAAACATGACATCAAGAGAGGTGTACGCCACCATAGCTATAAGCCCATTGGAGCATTGGTAATCCAGGTTGCCTGTTGCTAAGCAAAGTCGCAGGATGGGGTGTGTACCTAGCCATAGCTATACTTAGCTGAGAGCACACAAGGTGACCGAAAGTGCATATGAACGTGGATGAAAACGTGCTCAAAAGCCTGAAATCGGGCGCGTGTGGCGCGCAACTTAGGTGAAACAGGAAGGTTACGGGAAGACAATAAGGAAATGCTGCAGCATGGTAATTGGAGTACAAATGAGTAATTAACACCTAGAAACTCACAGTGGGCCATAGACAACAGCTAACAAGGCTGCTAGCAGCTACCTGCAGAACAGGAAAGGGGAGGTGCTGTACAGCAAAGAAAAGAGAACTGTCACAGCAGAACAAAGCAAATGTTTGCTGTAGATCAGCTACATAACACATTTCCCAACACAATCCTGGGTTGTGGAAGCACAAAACAAGAAAGGTGGCAGCTGGATGCATACCTGACAATGGGAGGTGAATTGGGTTGAAAATAGCAGTAAAGGGCAATAGATGAATCATGGCAGACAAGCGTAAGTCAACACCAAAGGCCCCACAATAGCAGTACCTGCTGTAAAACCAATAATTAAGATACCCTGCAGCTGGAATAGCAGAAACACACCCAATTACACCAGCATCATCCATTGCACAATAGTATAAGATGTGAAAGCCCCACACACACACTTGTGTATTCCTAGACAATATGCACCATTGGTGTATAGAGATGGGGAACTTTTAATATGTATATGTTAGGGGCTGCCATAGCTTTGATTCACAAGCATGTGTTGGAGACTGACAGTGGTGTGGAGGATGATGCTGACAACCATCTCAGGTACCGGAGGAGGAGACGAGTGTTCAGACCCAGGGTAACCTACCAGGGGCTACATGATCTGGAGATACTAGAGCATTACAGGGTGGACAGGGACATCATACAGCAACTTGTTGAGCTGTGCCGGCCACGCCTCAGAGCCAGAAGTAATAGAGGGAAACCTATCCCAGTGGACACGAAGGTATGTGTAAGCTTGAGAATACTAGCTTAAGGTACCTTCCAAAGGCCAACTGAGGATATCATGGGGATCTCACAGACATCAGCATCCAGGGTACTCCACCAGTTCCTGGATGCCATGTTACCACATGTCAATGAACACATACACTTCCCCCGAATGCAGGAGGAGTTGGCCAGCAATATGCATCTCTTCCACAGTGTGGCGGACTACCCGGAGGTACTGGGTGCAATAGACTGCACACACATACACATCAAGTCACCACCCGGTCAGCAGGGTAGGCACTACATAAACCGCAAGGGATTCCCCTCCATCAACTGCCAGGTCGTGTGCAATGCCCAGGGCATTATCATGGATGTGTGTGCCGGCAGTCCTGGAAGCCTATCCCGACTCCCACATCTGGCATGTCTCACAGCTGTATCAGGTATTTTCCAGGAGGGACATCCCATATGGCCACCTGGTGGGGGATGCTGGCTATGCACTGGAACCGTGGAAGATGACACCCATCAGAAATGCACACATAGCCACGCAAGAATGTCATAATGAGGCACATGCAGAAACCTGAATCATCATAGAGTACGTGTTTGGGATGCTGAAATCATGGTTCCGTTGCTTGGACATATCTGGTGGAGCCCTGCAGTACTCTCCAGGAATGTGTGCCCACATCTTCATAGTATGTGCCATGCTACACAATATGATCCTGCGGAAACAGCTGCAGCAGGGACAGAATGGGGAAGGCCCTCACAGCCCACCACCATTGCCAAGGGACCCACAGGCACAGGGGGGTTCAGACCACGAACACCCTGTGCTAGCCCCAGTAGGCAGATGGAGGCGTGCCCAGTATGCCCATGCTTTGGCAAAGTGGGAATGTATAGCACACACACTGACAGTATAGGCACTCATGGACTGACACCCTTCTCCACCTGCACACACAGCAAACATGGATGGCACACACACAAGACCACCTGTAAATTGTCATGTATAGGTGGTCTACTGTGTGCATCCTACACAGGTAGCCCTCAACTATTGTACACACAACCGCCATTGGCACAAGGTAAGTCAATACCTGAACAGTATATTAATCTATCAGCATGTGTCTATACTGTATGTACAGGTTCATAGATAGATAGGTAGGTACATGCCCAACCGCCAAGGCCACTCATAAGCATAGGCAAAATGTGTCTGCTGTCACCACCCCATTGATCAACTAACTGTCCCTCTGTGGAGCAGAGCCACTTGTGGGATCCCTGGGGTGTAGCTACTGTTCACCAACCACTCTGCAAGGATTCCCCAGAGTGTTAGTGAGGGGTTTTGTATAATGTAATCAGGGATGTGTTTGCAAATAATGGGGAGTATCCCTGACAGGAATCTTCACAGATGTGTACATGTTACATAGTATACCTTAAACACAGCTTGCATATATAGGTAGTTCTTCACAGAATAATAAACATGTGGAACACACAACCGCTGAAATGTGCATTCATCACCTTTGCACTACCAGTGCCTGCCCTGAGAGGTAAGATATCACTGCCAGGATTAGAACATGCAACCATGTACATATTAATCACAATAACATACCACTAAGCTACCTGAGATGTACCAATAGCAGTCATGTATACTGACAGGATAAAACACAAAAGGTAGGAATGTGTTGAAATAGGACAAACCGGCATGTACACAATGAAAGGGTATGTTTTTTATATATATATATATATATATATATATATATATATATATATACACAATCATATATATATATATATATATAGAGAGAGAGGGAGAGAGAGAGATATGTCGATATATGGGGATATACATATATATGTACATATATAGATAGGTTAACAACATCTACATAACCATGGAGGTACATATAAATGGGATACCTGCCACATACCATCTGCTTTACATAACGACGCACATAATCCCGAGGCCTAAGGTCCGGAAGAACACAGTACTGAAACACCAGATGCGCGAGGTGTAATCTCACGATGTTAATGGACAGTTAGTGCTTCTGGTGTTGCGGTTTGGGTAGGTTACTGTGTGTAAGTGTGTTTCTTAGGGCTGCAGTGTGTGTAAGTGTGTGTTCTGTGTGTGGTGTGTGTGTTGTTGGGGGACTGTAATGTGTGATTGTGGGTTAGCTTTGTGCGTATGTTTCCGCGACCTAAGATGTAGAATATTAAAGTAGTGGGTGGTGTGTGGGGCGCAGACACCTACATGGGGTGTGTAGGGGGGCTTGGCCACCTGCTCATACGTAGTGTAGGATGGTTTGTTTAGATGTGTTGGGTAGCAGTGTGTCTGTGTGTGCATGTGTGTGTTCCATGTTCATGTTACCTTCGCTAGTTACTGTCGATGTCGGTAATGTGGGGTATGGGAGTCTGTTCCTGGGACTGCGTGCATCGGAACACTGTGGTTTCGGAATTCCATAGGTCTCCCGTATACAGCGGTTGAAGTGTTCACATATGTGTATAACATAGACCATAGCAATCACACATTCCGCCACTACCAACCTTTATGAACAAAGGATATGGAAAGTATATGCATATGCACCATTACAAATATGTGCTATGGACATGAGCCAATGATAGTGTTACCACCTGTTCCACTTTGCGAGGGACACTCCCTCTTTGGGAGGTTGTTTCCTGACCAAATATATTAAACGTGGCAAATGTCCTGGGATTGTAGGACATAATTATGTCCCATATGTAGTGCAATAGTTGCATACAATAGTTATTTCTGGATCTAAAGTACCTACATGGTACAGGAAACAGGATAAGCTACTAAACTGCTACAAGAATAAACTTATAATTAGGCAAGATAGGAAAGTTCCATCCCTTGTACTGACCGTGGGTTTGTGTCAGCCTGTAAAATCAGATGTGCGTCACGAAAAGGACCCACTATGGACATATGAAAAGGTGGCAACCCTAGCCAAAGAGGGTCAGTCACCAACACAACTACGATGACTGCAAATACCTATGACAGAAATACACAGCTATCATGTAGCAACACGTTATTACATTCAGATGCATTACCGAAGGGATTAAAGGACTAACATCACCTGCATGCTATACAGGAACCACATAACAGTGCCTTAATGAATCAGCCTGCAAATACCATTGTAGTAGTCCACAAAAGGATAGGAGTTAAAATAGGGAAGGAACCCTCATGCACATAGCAATTATGTATAAAAGCACTTCCTACACACCTGCATTTGCTAAGCACACCCATCAACATCACCCCCACACTCAAACATATTACAATACAAACTGTGATAACATCACAAATCATTCACACACTGTACGACATCTGCAGAAGCCTTAACATACCTTGTCAGAGACACACTAACATGGCCCTAAGTGAAATAGCGGGTGTTATACAATGGAACAGCTGCTGATGTAATAGGGTTTGTTTGCACTAATACCATTTCAGAGGGTTGTGCGTACACCGGGATGTGTTAGCAATTAGTGAGTAACAGCACAGTATGCTACACTTGTACACCAAATCAAGGATGTCTGGTGAGCACACTGTACACCACATAACAGTTCATGCATAGCCATATGGCCTTGAGCTGGTCAAACATCCTTGCCTGACTTAAACATCTGCAGAAGTGTCAGGTACAAACAAACCCTGCATAAGTAGCACTGTTCCGAAATATAACAGCTGTACTCACAATTAGAACTAAATTGTCTAGCCATTACACACAGTCCACGGGAGTCATGAAGCTAATATATCTCTGTGTTTCTCCATATGAAGCTAATATATCTCTGTGTTTCTCCATTTAGCTGTTGAAATATATCGCAATAACACATCTAGGCCATCTCCCTCAAAAGTAAGGCAAACGGACAAAGCCTAAAAGGAGTACTCACTTATACACCACTGTTGCCATGGTATTGGCTAATGGAGTAGCTGCACAGCTGATGTGCATCCAATTAACTATTTTGGAACAGCAATTGGTGGACAGGATACCACATGTTACCGATATGTAACTAAAAAAGGATGTGTCATCACACATTCAAACCATCCGTATATACCAGCAGAACATTGCAAATAACATTGAAACACAAACTGAAAAGGATTGAATCAACTGTTAACGATATGTCAGGTTACTAATAAGGTATGTAGAACAGTCAGTATGTCTGTGTATGTAGTACTATTCTGTAGTATTTAAAGTGCACCCAATCCATATAGTGGAAACAGTTATCTTGTAGTGATGTATTGTTGAGCATAGTCACGCTTGTAGTATTTGTGTGTACTGCTGTAGCTCACAAGGCAAACACCGCATATACCACAAGGGATGCTATATAAGGGCTTTGAACAGAAATACTCTTCACCAGCCAACGTCAGTGGCAGGGTTGGTCCAACAAGTATGTGCTATAACAGGGGATAGTAAATGTTGATATATTGTAACTGTAGCCATATGTATGGGTGTAATACAGAGAATAACATGTGGAAGGTTGGGCCACTGTGCAAGTATGTTTTGCATTGTGGGATATTGTGCCAATAACTATGTAATGTACAGTATTGTAGGCAGATATGTCTTACAAGCTACATAGCATTACTGTAATGGTAGGCAAACATTAGTTATGTCAATCGGCATTTACAATACGCAATAACAGGATACATATGTCTTTTAGTGATCCGACAGTTTATCAGCATGAGAGCAAAGTAAAATGGAAGAGCTACTTAACTATCCATGCACATAAGACATATAATATGTGCAAGGGTGGGTACTAGGCTGTCTTACCAAGAGTATCTGTAAGCCTAGCTAGCATGTGTTGTCTTTCACCACCCCCATAGGTTGGTTCCCTGTGCCTCTGAATGGCAGAGCCAATAGTTCCCTGTGCCTCTGTCCAGCAGAGGTACTGCAGTGATCCCAGGGCACATGTCTAACTCCCATCCACACGGCAACATTTCCCTTGAAGAGTGCTCGTGAGGGGCCCTGCCTGATTTACATTGGAATCACGTTCCAAAACATAGGGAGTGTCCGGGTCAGGAATCTATCCGTTCAGCACGCCTTACTCATCGTTGTGGTTAGGTGTATATCCCTAGAGCATGTGGCTCTCAGAGGCTTCTGTTTAGGTGGAGCATATCCAGCAATACAGGATTGGACATAGGCTTTGTATGTCAAGCAGAGATCACCTGTGAGTATGCGGTATGCAACTGAGTGTTGGGCTGCATAAGTCATCTGTTTGAGGTCAGTAATCCTCTTGGTGTGGTACTGGTGTGGTCTTCCAAGCTGTTGCAGTTGTCTTGTAAGGTATATCCCAAATGGGGTGTTGTATCCTTTAATGGGTCTGGTATGACATGTGTAGAGTCACAATGGCCCCTCTGATCTGGATGCAAACCCATTAGAAATTAGGGGGGCCATGTAGAAGGATATTCTAATCACCTTGTCATTATGGGTATCGAAGGAGAGATTGCTATCTACTGGTGTTTCCGAATCCTGTAATACCTTTTTTGTATGTAGGGGACTAGCACCTATGTGGTAGTCCATGGGTAATTAGTTATATCCAAAGGGGATGACAATGCACCTTTAGGCATTCAGCTTGATGCCATGATATTAACACCAGGTATCCATCTCAGTGCGACCCTTCCAGAGGGTGTCTGTAACAGCTGGGGAAACAATTATGCCCCCTAGTTTGCAGTCATCTGCAAACCTTTTCAGCCAAAGCCCTCCTGTGCCTGTCTGTATGTCAGAGAAGTATATACCGAACATGAGGGGTCCTAGGACTGAGCCCTGGGGGACGGCAGTTGTAACTGGTATACAGTCGGACCTATGGTATGCAACTCCTACTGTGTGTGTTCTGTCCATGAGCCACATTGCAAACCATCACATGACGTAGGGGTTAATGTTCAGGTGGATGGGTATGTTGATAATACCAGAAGGGGGAATGGTGTTGAAAGCATATGAGAGATCTAGGTAGGCTGTGTGGACCTCCTTACCCTCATCTAATGCCTTGGTAACTATCTCTAAGAAGCCCACCAAGTTTAGGAGGCATCTTCCAGCCTTAACAATGCCAAACAGGGAGGGGTCAAAGGTTGGAAGGTACCCAATGTCTCTAACAGTGACCCATGATGTGTACCATAGCCATGCAGACCAGGTTAGTCAGGCCTATAGGGAAATAGGTCCCATGGTCTGTTGTGGCACCACCTTTGTGGAGTGGAATAACTGTTGCTGTGCGACATTCAGGGGGCACCATGCCCAATGTGAGGCTATTATTGAGTGTGGTGCATAGGTGAGGAGACAGTACGATCCGAAGTTCATGTAAAATGCAGCCTGGGATGTTGTCTAGTCCCATGGATGCTGTGATATTGCCTTCAGAGTGTGCAGCTTTGAGAGGGATCTGCCAAGATGTTGCCAATATCCATTGTTTCTGTAATGTTCGTGCCTTTGTGTTGTAACTCAGAGCAGATCTGGTTGTTGACATTGAGGCTATGTGGTTGTTGTTGGTATTAGTTGTGTTAAAGTGTTTGTGGCTAGCTTTGGAGGAATGTATAAGGGATCTCACCTTCTTACTGAGGCTGGCCAGGGATCTCCTCCATGCATGGTATTGTACTCTCATTTGCAACAGTGTCTTCCTCCTGTAGTACAATATGTTTATGGTAGGGGACCACCAGATTGGTTTAGTTAATTATGAGTATAGCATCCTGGTTCTGTTTGAGATAGCACAAGCCATGCACTCCTGTAAGTGCTTATAGAGTGCACTTGTGTATGATTCATCAATTGTAACAGTACTGTCCATCTGCATGGGTGTCATGACGTCCACCACATCTGCCTTAAGAAGCATGTAGTTGGCTTTGTAGACATATTATACTGTGGTTCACTTAATGGGGGGTAGGTGCAGGATGTGGATATCAATGGTGTTCAGCACATGGTCTGATTGGACCAACGAGGAGTTGGCTTCATGTGTGGAGCACCAGTCACTCATGTTGGTAATGACTAGGTCTAGGATATTGTTGCCCCTGGTGGGTGTGTGGATATGTTAAGTCAGGGCATTGGTGTTTATGAATTCCAGAAACTGTTGAGCTAATGTGTTGGTACACGAGTAGTTTTCCCAGTTAATGGTGGAGTAGATACAGTGAGGCTTATGTGATGAGTGTGGCATTGTGCGACTGTGTACCTTCTCCACATGACAGTCAGGCTCAAGCTTGGTTGGAGAGACCTTTACCTGTAGTTTGGCTAGATGAGTGCATCTCTCACAGGTTGTAGTGTTGGGTGGTAGGTGGAGAAGCTTGTCTGTGTACATGAGGCAATGTGTACATTGCTTCAAGATGTTCAGATTCATCAGATAGACAGGTGAGAACACTGGCAGTTGACTCTTAGACATGCCTGAATATAGAACTACATTCACCTAGATAAGTGAGGAAAGTGAGTACAACAGCTACATTACTCTATGCAAGTGAGAAAAGTATGTACAAAACCTGTTCACCCTTACCTGTAGGTGATGTGGAAGATTGAGTGCTATAGTAATCATTAGCTTACGTACTGTTTACAAGTCCTAAACAAGTGCTTAGCATGAATAAGCAATCCAGATAGGGTCTTGGATAATATAAAAACACGGCCCCCTCCCCCCAACTGGTACACAAGCATATATCCATGTATACCACAGGGCCCCTGTACCCACAACTATGCAGGTATAAGCTGCACTCAGTCTGCATGGGACCTACCCACATCACAGGTTGTATCATGCACATATGGCAAAACAAGATGCTCTCCATGCACACATCATATAAAACATAGCTCCATGTCAGGTTGTGTACACACTGAATGGTGCACACCAACAAGTATCACAACCCAACAAAGGGGGAGACACCACTGATAATGGGAAGCACTGCACTACTACCCTGCTGAGTCTGGTCTGGAAGGCCATGAACCTTGATCACTTAAGTGATGTCAGCAGTACAGATGTTGATGACAGTATGGTTGATGTCACACTGCATATCATAACCTTGCCAGGTCATAGGACATCATTACCCATACTGTGTACCACCTACACTCGGTATACTAGATGTACATTCCTATGTCACAGGAGTGTTTAGCAACAGGAATGCTGGCAGAAACAACACTACAGAAGGTGTCTGAATAATACGTGATCATCACACCAGTGGTAGCTACAGTATGTCAGGGTTAATGAATTTTATTCCCCCTCATTGTAGTCCATACCTCACAGACAAACAGAAGGCATCTGCCTATTGAAGTATGCAAATGACTATGATCTAGGAGCAATAGCTGACTCGCATTGTCACCCCTATGTTAATAACCCTGTACCCATGAACTACCACCTAAGCAGTGGTCATCATAATGGACACTTGTATGTGAGAGATGCAGCTCAGCAGTTGTTTTTCCTGTGGTAGCTACATCACCACAACCATCAGGGAGTCATATGTGGCAACTCTAATAATAATAGGGTGCCATTCATGAATTTAAAGATCATTGTCCAGCCATACAGACCACTCAAGTGACACATATCAGATCACATATTTCCTTTAAGGGGTATTATCCATGTACAGATGGCCTACACCAGCCTTCCCATTCCCCATCTCCACTATGTAGGATGATGCATACCCTGAATAAATCCATGTCCAACTCAGTGATGTCGGACATGCTACATGTACTCATCCTGATCTCGAACACATACTTCATGGACATTCACCTACCACATGCTGGACAGATCCTTGTCCCATACACTTGACATAGTCCTGCCATACTATGCATTCCTGTTCCTCAAAGCTACACATCGCTCCCCTCTCAGACATGGTGTGATGACCGCATGGTAATGCATGGTATATGTATCATTAACCCTGTGGAGCAGTAATGTGGCACTGCTCCACCTGGCCCCACAGACCCGCCTGTCGGCTACTGCCAGGTAACCTTTCATCCTAGATGCATAAATGGCCCATGGCATATAGCCCACTAGTTGACTTTGACTGTACATGCCATAGCTGATATCCATCCCTGAAAATACCATCTGGCTAGCCAGTGTCCCATGTGTATCACATGTGCAACACAGGTAATACATGGCAGGATGTTGAATCGCTGTACAGTGCCGTGTAGATGTATATGGCAGAACACATACATGTAAAACCTTATGTGAGCATGTCTGCAGGGTCACATGTCATGTCTGTTAAGGCAGTGTAAGTCCTTATATGTGACATATACACTGCATCAAGGTTGACTGCATTAATGTGGACACATCCAGCCATGTGCTGATAGGTAGGAACACCAGTACAGGCAAACAGACATGCCCACATCAAGACAGCAACCACATGGAGTACGAGCAATGTAATCAGGTGACACACACACACATATATGGTGATAATATCCACTCAACATTGAGTGTCACATGTGTGTGACACAAACACATCAGTGTCATTTATGTTTGCAAATACAACTATTTAAACTTAAGTAATGCGATACACATGTATGTTCAGCTGTAGCTCTGTATGTCTCTGAGGTACTGTGACCTGTCTCCATCATTATGTCTTCCAGGTATGCCACGTGTAAGGCTTCCCCCTTTTACACGCTTGGAGGATGAGGCTGTCACCCCATACCTACTTAATAATCATGACATCCTGTTCAGCCATGTGCCACAGGATGCACAGCAGCGGGATGCCCTGTGGATGGAACTTTGAAGGAGGGTTAATGATGTGGGTGACCACAACCGCACATACCAGCAGGTGTACAGACACTGTACAGACCTCATTAGATGGGCGAAACAGCATGCAGATGCAATCACCAGGGAACAAGGTGCAACAGGTGGTGGACCACCGACCCAGCCCCCACTCACACATACCGAGGAGTTACTGGCCAACCTGGGGACACCTGTAGAACCACATCCACAAGCCTTAGCTGATATTGTGGAGGTGGGTGTCTCTCAACCACTGAGTCTGGAGTTGCCTGGTAAGTCAGTACTGTACCTATAACAACTATATTCCATATAGCTGCATGTGTCACTGTACAATATGTAATGTAACATCATATGCAAGGCATGTATACACACATGTCACATACTATAGTATGCTACTCTGTGTATGCACACACGTGCGTACACCATAGTATAGTCTAATGTACTGATGTATGTGTTATGCACATTGCTCCCTGTAGCCTTTATACAGGGGTGGATTATGTTCATACTGCTGTGTTACTCCTATTTAGGTACCTCTGGCATTCTCTTGTGACAGTTGCCCGTTGCAGATGAGAGTGTTATTATTTATCAGGAACCGTAATGCACACATCTATCTGCCATGTGGCCATTCACAACATGTACACATAATGTATGGTCCTGTCTCAATATACAGGTCAGACTTGCAATGCATCACAATGACTATCCATGTGCCACACTTGCAAACTATGTGAATCATCTCACCGACATGAATCCTCACAAACTTTACTGCCAGATGTGTTGACAGCTGTGCATACAATGGTGGAGGTGCTGTTCAATTTAGGAATATACAACAGATCTGATCTACACATGTGGTGAATACAAACAGTACTACACAGTGGACTGAAGTATGGCCAGCACTCAGTTTCACCGGTGTGGATCATAGCCCTGTTATGAATGTCATACACTGTGATGTGCTATCTTGACATGTCCATGGCATCTATTGGCCTGACTGCTACACTGCCTACCTAACCTAAAAACATATCCAACATACCACCCTTTATCTGCATAACCCTGTTGTCAGTGGAGCATATATGTCATATGGGACAACACAGACATGTGAAACAGATGCCCATCACTATAATTTGGACAACACATGTATACACATGGCCATGGAGGATGGCTAGAGACATGGAGCAACACACACACTAGAAGTGTTGTGCTTGTGTGTACACCCTGTCGTACAATGGCTACACATGGTTCAGCCATAGCCTTTGTATAATGGTCATAATGTAGATGTGGAACGCTAGACATCCTACAGGCCTGTGCACATCTTGTGTAGGTGTAACATCAATCAACCACATAGGATGTGTTGAACATCTTGAGGGTGTTGCAACATGACAGCAGTTACCTGTGCAGTATCCACATCAGGCCACAGATACAGTACATTCTTGTTGCTGGTGATGGACATAGATGCCATACTAGCTCCGTGTGTTTGTGTGTGTGTGTGTGTGTGTGTGTGTGTGTGTGTGTGTGTGTGTGTGTGTGTGTGTGTGTGTGTGTGTGTGTGTGTGTGGTACACAGATGTCATGTGGGACATGGTGTACCGATGTGCTCGCCATGTCTGCCCATAGTTGCCAGGCTGCAGCAATATGGTTGCAGATGTGCAGGGGTGTCATCCGTATACCCATCAGTGACCTGTGTCACAACTTCCATATCATGGTTTAGTGTGTATACACCTCAGTGACGTGGGTCACATTCCACAGTATATATGGATTGTATCTGAACACAGTCATGGCTATGAACCCTGTCTGTAACTCACACTGTATAGCACTAGAGACTCCTCATGATTCCCTGCAATGGCCATGCACATCAGCTAAAATTGCAGTATATCTGTTGGGTGGACAGACAGCACTGAATCAGTACACCATTGCCCCACTGTATATTTGACAGGACACTATTGTGTTAAACATGTATGCATGTCATTGCAGTCATCAGATCACATGTCATACTATATGTGATTATCAAGGTCATATGCCACACATCAGGCAGGTGTACTGTTAACCTGTGCTGGTCCACATGGTGTAACACAGGGTTGTATGCTAACCACTACTATGACTGTATAATTTGCATGTCGTCTGCTATCACACATGCATGCTGTGTGCAACCTAGGTATGTATGATAACTACCACTATTATTGTCTGTGCTGCATGCCATCTGCCATATCTCATGCATGTTGCATGCCTTCTGTCATATCACGTGTGTGTGTGTGTCTATTGTATAGATTGTAATGTACAGTTCTTGTCTGCCCTCACAGGTGATGCAGGTGCATTGTCCTCCTGCGGTACATCAGATGTTAGTGTCCCCACAGACTCTAGCAGTGATGATGAACATATGATTGGGTCACAGGCAGAGTTGTCAGGGGCTGAAATGGTGCCATTGGTTGCCATTCCATCTATATCCACCTCATCCCCGCACACAGATCCCCTACTTGCACATACCCCATGATCAGTGGCCATAAAGAAAGGACAGTTGGCATGTGGTAGCTTGGAACAGGAAAGTGTGGGGGCTATGGAAGGTGTGCCTGCACACCATCGTGTCAGCCAAACTACTGGTGGTGCCCCACACAGGCACGTGGCCAGTGCTGCTCATAGGGAGACCTCTGGCCAACATGCTCCTTCATGATAGAACACAGAAGCTGGTGTCACCAGACGCATGTTTCAGGCTGTAATGGAGGCACAGGCATGTGCTGAATGGCGCAACAGAGAAGATCAGAGGTTGCAGAGGGCTGCTGTCCGTTCTTTAAACAACAGCATCCAGGCAGTGGTAAATGCTCAACTGCAGATTGCTGATGCTTTGGATAGACGGTTGGGTGAAATAGTTGGAGTCCTTGACCATGGCATGACAATCCGCGAGTGTGAGCTGTCTGTGTTGGAACATCTGGTAGGAGTGAGGTGTCAGGAATGTGGACATAGGCCTGCTACGTCACCGGTGTCAGGTCTATGTGTACGAGCTACCTCACATGCCCACTCCCATAGTGGCAGTAGCAGCAGCAGTGCATCTGGTGCTGTGCAGTCAACACCACAACACAGCAGGGCACATGCACGTGGCCTGGGATGGTCCCAACAGGGACATGGTTCCAGTGAACTAGTGACATCAGACAGTACCCAATCTGTACCTCTGTCTGGCAGGCACAGGTCACATGTCCGTTGCCAGACACCATGAACTGTAATACCTTGCCTGTACAGTCTGCAGCTGTCAATAATACCCCTGTGTAGGCCAGACACATGGGAGGACTGTGTGCAGACATACACGCACACAATGGACACATATGTAGGGCACCGCTACACACACATGCATAACATCCAAACACGCCTAATTACATCAAAGGCCCAAACCCACACACATGATGTCATCCAATGGTGCAGCCTAGGCCTCTGGTAAACATTAACACCCTGTGCATATGATGATGCCTGTGCCACATCCCTGACATCCACACCATCGGTGCAGGGACATACTCATATGGTCTGATGCACAGGGTGAACAGACTAGGATGATGTGTAGTTTACAAATGTTGAGGACTGTTGTCAGTCAGCAGATATACCATGTAGTACAGGTGTACAATACTGTTAACAGTATGTGTCTTGTGTAACAACAGTAAATGCATGTTGGTCATGTTGTTCTGCTGTCCTTCTTCAGGTCTAATTGCACATGCTGGTGGATGTCAGTGTTTGCAGTTAAGTGTCCCATATGTCAATGTGGACTACTCACAGGTATGAATATACCAGCATGTACCGTGTAGCTGCCACATGCCAGTGAGAATGTCCCATGTTACAAACACGTCTACCATTCCAAGAGCATGATAGCTGTGTATTAAGCTACTGTGGCCACAGACGTGACATCCATAAAGGGTGACATCACAGGTACAGTTACATGGAGTGGTGAGGTAAGAGAGTGGTCTAGCTGATTACAAGGGTAGAGGCCAGTGGGAAGTGTGATGCCTCAATGGGAATCAGTAATACACATTCCCATGACAGGATGCCAACACACAACTGCACCCACACACTCAGGTATTGACACACAGGTATTCAGTGACACTGTAACACACACACACACACACACACACACACACACACACACACACACACACACGCACACACGTTTACGGCTTCACCGACACAGTAACACACACTCGCACACAGTTGCTACTGGTGTGCTGAACACCCCTGACTATGTGCAAATCATCATTACAGTACTGTGCACCTACATGACGCACCAGAGAGAATACACATGTACAGGTAGTCAGTACGGCCTAAGATCGGGGACATCAACATGGATAGTTGAATGTATTGCCTGGATGGTGGGAGGGGGTCCTATCAGTTCAGTATGGTAACATACATCCTCACTCCAGGAACCAGTAGTCAGCCCTACATACACACACTGTGGCATTCAGTGATTAATACACTTATGTCATGCACATACAGATACCTCACATGTGTGAGATACACGCCCCTGCCTATGTCCTACTTTATACATTGCAGTCTGTACAGATGTGTACACTAGTGTACTAGAGAGTGAGTAACAATTGAGATGTTTTCCCCACAATACGTGACAAATATGGACACACACCACCACACATGCAGTACTGTGAATCTCAGACCTGCCTAGCTCATGTTATATATGTCAGACGTACAGCAGTATTGCACGCGTTACAAACTGTACTGACACTTCCTGTGACAACAGTGCTGATATATGCACTAGGGACGTCATATCTATTAACAGGTGTCAAGTGATTTACCTTCGCTGTCACCCTGACCACTGTCTAAGTTGTGTGTTATGTCCTTCAATTAATGACACCATTGCTTACCAGTTACACAGGGTATTGTAGGACTGCTTGTGACACACCTGTGAGCTGTCCTCAGCAAACATCCATCTGCAAATATGCCCTGCCACTTAGTTATTTCAACACATCTGTCCATACCTGTGGTACATCTTTCTGTACATTCAGCATATCACCATATACATTTGGCAATGTTGAGGCTGCATTGCAGCTGCATAATATACTAGGATACACGCCACCTACATACATCAGCAACTGCACACGCATGTTATCTGAATGCACAGCATTACATGTACAGGTGTGTAGGTCCTACAGTCCTGACATTTGGTCATGTTTGTAGGCATTACAATTGGCGGATATGTGTAATAACATACATGACACATGGACTGTTGTATGATATGATGGGTGACCAATACAGAGGGGATGTTACCTCTGTCAACATTGATATCACACCTTATGTACTGTTAGCATTCAGCAGCCATGGACCTACATTCCATGTGCATGTGTGTAATGGCTGTAGCCACCTGTTTGCACAAAGGACTACAACAGCTATGCTATTTACAGGTATGTTGTGTGTGTGGCATGTACATACCCAGGGCAGGTACATCTATGTCATATCCATAAATGAGGGTGTGTACTGGTGTACAGCAACAGACATCTGCTAATGGTAGACAGTACTGAGGGCCCTTGGTATGTGTACAGCTGACATGGTCACAGACTGTGGTATCATTGCATTGCATAACACATGATGCAACTGTGTCAGTACATATGTACTGTCTACAGTTGATATAGAGCTTAGTACAGTACACAGGTCAAGGGTCACATGGTGGCGTACTCGTCTGTCATACAACATGTATGGTTGTTTGGTGGTGGTCCGAGGGCATGGTGGTGTCTGCAGTTTACATCCTAGAATGCAGCATGTGACACTGTGTCCTGCACATGGCTCATCTGTGATGCCATTCGTGGGAGGACTGGTCAGTACATGTGAGTGGCCTTTATGTATGTGGGTACACCACCTGGAGCAGTCCGTACCTGTGTTATGGCCCACATGTCTGGTTTTGAGGTATATGGTGGTAGTGCTAGGTTCTGAGGTATATGGTGGTAGTGCTATTGTGCACTACAGAGACATCAGCCAGGTGTTCCTCACTGCACAGATGTCAGTACTCCCCATTGTTGGATCTACAGTGGCCAGCTGTGAATATGGACGCTACACATCTGGCACTGGTTAGCATAAGAAAACAATGCAGTTGTCCTGTAGGTGTATGGGAGTTAACCTGTGTTTAGGACATTTGCCTTGGAATGGCACTGTGTGGGCAGATGCGATGTGAGTAATATCCACACTCCCTTGTATGATGGATGCATGTGATATGTGACAAAGGCCTGCCAACTGTCAGCCATGTCATCCCAGAATGTCAGCTGATTTGTTAAAGACCGGTGTCAAATATATGTAGAGCAGCGTTCCTGCTAACAGTGATAGCTACCAACATCAGAGCCCATTACAATGTGTTATTTACATCTACCTGTAATAGCATGGCCACTGTGGCCCTCCGTGTTTAGCATCAGAGTGCATCCCAGTCAGCCCTGTGCTACTAGGAGTATGAGCATGCCCCGTATATCCTTGTGTAGATGGACACATAGTAGTGCATTCTGACCAGCCCTGTGCTACTAAGTGTGTGAGCATGCTCAGTATATCCTTGTGTAGATGGACACATAGTGCATTCCGAACAGCCCTGTGCTACTAAGTGTATGAGCATGCCCAGTATATCCTTGTGTAGATGGACACAGTGCATTCCGAACAGCCCTGTGCTACTGTGTGAGCATGCCCATTGACACCTTGTGTTGATTATGTGCCTCTGTGTATGGGCATGGCCATTGTAACCCTGTATAGTGGTAGTAGTCATCCATTCCACAGATGGGCATACTCCAGGTCAGGATGGATTCATACTTTAAACACACAGGTTCACAGGTATGTACATCTTAACTGCCAGCATCCCTGTTGATGTCCGCCTTCCCAGATGGTCATAATGACAGCCTTAACATGTGTAGTCTGTGTGGCGCGATTCATATATATGTAGTATTGTAATAGTAATCTGTAAATAGGCATGAGTTCTGTACCCGACACTGGTGTGTGTGTGTATATCTGCCCCCATTTGCCGGTGGACTCTAAATTGCTTTTAGACTGGCCGCACTCCATACATTTCTTATACCCACTGTTAGCAAGGCCGAGCCGATGATGTCACCCATCTACAAATACAGCTCTGGGAGGGCTGTGTCTCAGTAATCTCAGTAGCGCATTCTATAACTGCGTAATGCTGTAGTGTAATACAGTAGTTAGGTCAGTGTTCTACTCCCCCACTTGCTGTGTATGTGTGTCTTTCCCCATTTGCCTGAGGACTGAGTAATACCTTTATACTGCTCACACTCCATACATTTCTTATACCCACCGTTAGCAAGGCCGATGATGTCACCCATCTACAAATACACCTCTGGGAGTGCTGTGTCCCTGTAATCCCAGTAGCGTGTTCTGTAACTGTGTAATGTTGTATTGTAATAAAGTAGTTAGGTCAGTGTTCTAGTCCCACACTTGGCATATGTGTGTCTCCCTGAGGACTGAGTAATACCTTTATACTGCTCACACTCCATACACTTCTTATACCACCGTTAGCAAGGCCGATGATGTCACCCATCTACAAATACACCTCTGGGAGTGCTGTGTCCCTGTAATCTTGGTAGCGCGTTCTGTAACTGCGTAATGCTGTAGTGTGATAAGGTAGTTAGGTTGATGTTCTAATCCCAGCCATGCCAACTGCATGTGTCTCCATCTGCCTGGGGACAGAATAATGATTTTAGATTGCTCACATTCCATACAGTCCCTATCGCTGACTTTGCCATTGCTGATTATGTCACCCACCTAGAAGTACACCTCTGGGAGTGATGCGTCCCAGTAATCTCGGTTGCGCATTCTGTAACTGCGTAATGCTGTAGTATGATAAGGTACTTAGGTTGGTGTTCTAATGCCAACTGTGTGTGGGTGGGTGTCTCCATCTGCCTGGGGACAGAATAATGCTTTTAGACTGCTCACACTCCATACAATCCATATCGCTGACTTTGCCATTGCTGATGATGTCACCCACCTAGAAGTACACCTCTGGGAGTGACGTGTCCCAGTAATCTCGCTAGAGTGTTCTGTAACTGCGTAATGCTGTAGTATGATAAGATAGTTAGGTTGGTCTTCTAATCCCAGCCATACCAACTGTCTGTCTGTGTCCATCTGCCTGGGGACAGAATAATGCTTTTAGACTTCTCACACTCCATACAATCCATATTGCCGACTTTGCCAATGCTGATGATGTCACCCATATAGAAGTTCATCTCTGGGAGTGCTGTGTCCCAGTAATCTATGTAGTGCATTCTGTAACTGCATAATGCTGTAGTGTGATAGAATAGAAAGATTGGTGTTCTATTCCAAGGCATGACAGGTGTGTGTGTTTGGCAGTCATATCCTATGTGTTGCTGTCTGTGAGTGGCTAGCTACTGGATGTGTTGAGGAGCGTGTTTTGTTGTTTTCCTATATAGTGGCCATAAATGTCACAATCGGCCAAGAGACTGGGTTGGCAAGACATACACATATATTCGGCAATAGATCTGGTGAGTAATGTCAGCAGCCCTAATCTTACCCTTAATACAGTTTGAACCCGTGTAATGAACAGAAACACACTTGCCTTGATATTAACACCAGTACATAATGCAGGAGGTGCATGTGGTTTCCTTTTCATTCTTGTCTAATGCTTTGGTGTTACGTGGTCCGCTGTTGAGATATATATTCTATATCTATGTATGTGTGCGTGTGTGTGTGTGTGTGTGTGTGTGTGTGTGTGTGTATATATATATATATATATATATATATATATATATATATATATATATATATATATATATATATATATATATATATATATATATATATATATATATGTGGACATTAGCACACATAAATCTACATGATGGAATACATGTCCTATACTGTTGAATGCCTGTGCTGGATGATCTGTACGTGATAACCTCAGATGTATGTATATCTGTCTTGGCTTAGTAGTAAAGCACATTGTCTGTGGTGTGCAGGGTCCTGGTTTTAGAGCCATGCAGAGGCCGGTTGTTTTGTTGCTTGGAAGAACAAGGGACATTGAATACGGTGATAGTAAGGCACTTTTAACCAGTTGTGTGCGGGTCTGCATGACAGTGAGCAGTGGTTATTTTTGTGGAGGCTCAGTATGGGTCATGTAACTATGCATTAGAAGACAATACTATGCAAACGAGGTGGAAAATAGTGAATCCTGTTTATCCCCAGGGTGTGATGCAGGTCCCAAGAGTATATGTGTATAGATAGCTGGGTGCAGGACTTGAATATAGGTTAAAGCATGGGGGGGGGGTGTCAGGCATACTGTACGTAGATTGGAGCCCTGTGTTTCAGGATTGCTCCTAGCTTAGCACGCCTAAGCTAGGGGTGTGTCTATACCTGCCTAGTGCAATTGGGAGGGACAACAGCAGTAGGAGAGTAGTCAAGGTGAACAAGCTGGGCAAACAGGTGATATTTATCAGAATCAGAAGATTACAGGCCCAGCAGACCAGCCCAGCCCAGAACACTACAATAAAGTGAGCAAGCACCATCCCCTCGGGTTTTTTCACACTCTACACCACTGGTGTATACATGTGGGGAAATTTTAACAAACAATCCTACGAAATGAGAAGGGCTGCAGCAGGCAACATAGACCAACATGTGCAGGAGGCTGAGGGTGGTGAGGATGTGAATGCTGCCAAACAACCCTTAGTGAGGAGACAGAGAAGACTGTACAGACCCAGGGTAACCTACCAGGGGCTACATGAGCTGAAGAAAGAAGGAGAGCTATGTGGTGGACAGAGACCTCCTACAGCAGATTGTTGAGGTGTGCCGGCCACTCCTGACACATCGAACAGGCCGAGGGAAACCCATCCCAGTGGATACCAAGGTATGTGTTGGCCTAGGTATATTAGCCACAGGTACCTCCCAAAGCAGAACTGGGGCTATCATGGGGATCTCACAGGCATCTGCATCCAGGGTATTCCACCAGTTCCTGGATGCCATGTCACCACATACCAGTGAGCACATATGTTTCCTCAACACACATGAGGTGCTGACCAGCAATATGTGTCTCTTCCACCAAATGGCAGATTACCCTGGGGTAGTGGGTGCTTTAGCCTGCATGCATGTATGCATCAAAGCATCACCCGGTGAGCAGCTAGGGCCTACATTAACCGCAGGGGCATCCCCTCCATCAACTGCCAGGTCGTATGCGATGCCCAGGACATTATACTGAATGTGTGTGCTGGCTGCCTTGGACGCTATGACGGTTCCAGTATATGGCATCTGACGCAGCTGTACCCCGGCTTTGCCAATATGGACATCCCCTACAGTCACCTAGTGGGGGATGCTGGGTACCCACTGGAGCCGTGGCTGATGACACCCATCAGAAATGCATACACACCTGAACAATGACACCATAATGAGGCACACGCACAGGCCAGACATATAATAGGGTGTGTGTTTGGGATGCTCTGGTCACGGTTCTGGTGTCTGGAGACATCCGGTGGAGCCTTGCAATATTCTCCAGCTACATGCACCCAAATTGTTATCGTATATGCTGTGCTGCACAATATGATCCTGCAGAAACAGCTGCAGCAGGAACAACATGGGGCAGGGCCACACAGCTCCCCACACCAATGCCAAGGCCTGTACAGGCACAGAGTGACTCGGAGGAGGAACAACCTGAGCCGGACCCAGTAGGTGGAAGGAGGCATGCCCAGTATGACCTGGCCTTGTCAAAGAGGCAATGCATAGCATATGCACTGACACAGTAGGGACCCAGGGAATGTCACCCTCTCTGACTCGCACAGACAGTAAAAGGGATGCCAAACATGACACTATCTGTGCTCAGCCATGTATAGGAAGTGCACTATGTGCATTCAACATAGGCAGCCCTCCAGCACCATCCTCAGGTCTGGCACACCCTCAAGGTAAGTCAATCAACCTACCAGTTGGCAGTTTTATTAAAATGTGCTGGTACCTGTAGCTATGGTATAGATGTGAGCATGCAAGCGAATTTGGTGGCCAAATGTTAAGGCAGCAGACAGTAGACGTCCATAGTGGCACCAAGACATCTGTAGCACATACGGGGGTCACCATAGTAGCCAGTAGTATACAGGGCATCATAACCCACTGCTGGTAATGAGCTGAGCATCATGTGTGTCCATACAGCCCATACAAGTCTCAACCAGCTGGACAGGTGTAGACCAACACAGAAAAATGCTGTACTATGGCCTCTGAATATGCCCTATGGATGACCCCCCCCCCACAGACCCACAAAGACAGACTACAGCAGGCCAGGCAGTTGGATGTAGGTTGTGAAGGCAAGGATGTCTGAAACTAATATGTTGGTAATTAAAGCTAAGATCTGGAGTACACTGGTATGCCTCTAGCACAATAGGTAGGTCTACACACTGAAATGGAGTACCTGACATTTCAGTACAGTAGTAGAAAAAGTGTACAAGTGTCAGGTTTGCCCCCTTTCCAACGTACACATATAGCAATAGTCAGGTGCGCCCCCTTCCCCCCCAGTGCTGTGTAGGAATGTGGATACAGTCGGATGTCCCCCAGTGCTGTGCAGAACTGTAGCAACAGTCAATGCCACATGACCGATGGATACCCTGCAGACACAGCATGCCACCTGTCAGTGTACAATGCAGAGGTCGGCACCACAGTACAGACTACCTAGACATGTAACACATGCGATACAGTTGGCCAAACTGGGCATGCTCAAACACATGAAGGTATGACAGCAATGTCAGTCGACAACATGCGGAATGGTCATACTGGGCATGCTCACACACGTAAACACAAGAAGGCCAGGTCTGCAAACACCAGTGGTCCGGACATATCTGCCGGTACATTACTATACTGTTTGATGACTGTGCTGTATGGTATGTGTGTGGTACTGTCTATTGTCTGTATATTTGCCATGGTGTATTGGTAATTCACATTAGCTGTGTGCGCAGGGTGTTGCTACCAACACTTGCAAAGGATGGTTATTTGTTTGCGGGCAGAACAATCCCATTGGATATGGAGGGAGTAAGGCACATTGAAGCAGTTGGGAGTGGTTGTGCATGGGTTTGCATGGTGTTAAGCACTGCTGACCTCTGGTTACAGTTTCTTACACTTGTTTAGCCTCCACATTGCTTTACCAGTGCAATACTCGCATACTGGTAGTCAAACATGCTTACACCCGCTCGCTCCCTCACTTGCACATGCATCGCCATTGGTGCTTGCATGTGTCACTCACGCTGGGTGGGCGCGATCCCTCGTGATGCCTATTACATCGGACTACATGACTACAGTATCGGGTATGGCTGACCATTAGGCAACGGCATGGCGTTCGACTGTACTGAATCGGCGGCCTGTCCAGTGAGTTAATCATATTATATGCGTGCTCCTCATACAATCTGCTCCCATCTGGCTGATACATGGTAATTGATACTCTGCAATGCAGACAAGTAAATGTGTTTTGGGACCCACATCCGTCTGCCAGGTCATGTTACCACATACCTATTGTAGGTTTGCCACCTTTTAAATTGGCCGAAGTGGGACTTTAGGATTAATACCTGTCCCACTTTGCATGGGACAGTCCCTCCTTAGGCAGATGTGTCATGCAAAAATAATCAGGACATAGCAAATGTCCTGATTACAGGACAATATTATATTCTACATTTCTCTAATAGTTGCATGTAACAGTTATTGTACATTTGACACTTCTATATGTTATGTGAAGAAGCATAAGCAAGTGGACTGCTACTAGAATAAGCTTTTATTTGTGCAAATACGTATAGTTCTGTACTATGCACGGTTGTAGGTATGTTCTGACCTGGTACGTCTGACATTTCTATGGAGCAGGTCCCACTTTGGCCATTTTGAAAGGTGGCAGCCCTGTAGGACCTATATGTAGAGATGTCAGCTTTGGCAGGGCAACACATACCCACAGCCAGTAGAAAATAGACTACTTCACCGTTTTGCTTAAATAAAAGGTTATTCTTGTAGCATTATAGTTGCTAATACTGATTCCTATAACATCTAGGTGTTTCAGATACAAATTAATCATTTTATGCAACCACTACAGACAATATATGGAGTCTTTGCCCTAAATCACAGGCCATGTGCCATAATAACATTTATTTTGCAGGACACAACTGCCCAAAGGGGAGTGTCCCTCGCAAAGGTAAACAGGTGGTAACCCCAACCTATTATGCTATCATCTACTTAAGGTAGTCGGTGGAATATGTGCTTTCCATCACTAGCAGACCTCACATACGAATGGGGGAGAATGAACACTGAATCAGGGACATTGCATAACCACCCTCAGGGACACATTTAGATGATTGGTACTATTAACCTAACACACTGACAGTCCCAAAGCATATGTTTTCATATACATTTGTCAAGTTACATGCTGTTTATGACTCATACATGTTGTCATTATTCATTACATGTATTCTGCCACCTGTCCACCTAATATCACTAGTTCTAGAAGGGTTTAGTTGGGACTGTGTTAGATTCTGATTCGTAATCATGGACGTCCATGATAATTGGGTACAGTTCACTGATATAATCCCTACGTGTTCCCCCAGTGGTTTACAGACTACCCAGTAGATGTGCTCTTAAGGTTTGGGAGATATGGGCATCTGCTATACCCACATAGGAATATTAATTACTTCCACGGGGCGACCCTAATACGTCTCTGCCAGCCAACACCTGCACACTTAGGCCCATGATTGCATACCCATGATTCCCCTACCTGATACCCCTCTACAGCACTCATCCTTACTGTGAGCGCAGCTGGGGTATGAACACATCCCTACACACTGCCCACTCTCCCCATGTCGGGACACATGTCGTACATTTTGTCAACCCATGTGTTATCAGACTTTCCATGTTTAAAGTGTAGACCTTGCAGATCTCTCCCACTGGTAGTTTCCTGGCGGTGGTCTGGAAAGCAGCAGTGTATTTACCTTTATTGCATGTCTGTATGTCTCACTGGCCTAGCTGGGGGGGTATGGGAGGTAGACATTTGTTTATTGGACCTCCCACTAACATATGCCCGGTCTGAATATATGTTACCTGTAATTGCTGTAACGTAACCTAGGTATGTACATGTGTATATTTACAGTAACACACACACACACATATATATATATAGGTTCATAGGTTCGTACTAGGCTATTTGCTCTAGGGCATTTATAAGCCTAGCCAGAGTGTGTGTGGCTTACACCACCCCTTAGGATGAGAATACTACGCCCTTTTAGGGTTTAGTTTACTATGCCTCTGTCTAGTAGTGACACAGAGATGACCCCCGGGGTAAACCTACGATCTCCCATCCACTCGTCGAGATTTCTCTTGAATAGAGTCAGTGAGGGCCTCTGCCTAACATGGACTGGGATTCTGTTCCAGAGTGTAGGGAGCCTATGGGTTATGAATCTGTCCCTCCAGCACGTCCTATTTATTTCTGTGTTGAGGTTTAAGTCACTTGTTCTCGTGGCTCTGATGGATTTGGATTTTCTGAGGTGGAGCATGTCCATTAATTCAGGATTGGACATGGCCTTGTACGTCAGGCACAGATCACCTCTGAGTAGGCGGTATGCGACTGAATAGAGCTGGAGTTTTTTCAGTCGGGCAGCATATGACATATGTTTAAGACCCTTTATCCTCTTGGTGAGGAACTTTTGGGGTCTTTCCAACTGCTGCAGGTGTCGGGTGAGATACATCCCA